>NC_044369.1:35556180-35586180 GCF_007364275.1 Archocentrus centrarchus | reverse complement strand
AGTAAAACAGCTGCTGCTGTTGCTGAAACACTGTGAACATAATTTTGTAATGATTTTTATCTGGACGCTGTTTGATATATTCCGAACCAAATAAGGCGCGAGTGTGATGTAATCACGCAAATGCATCTTCACGTCAATGGAATCGATAAGTGGAATCGTTAAGCAAGCAGACTAACGATTCCAAGGAATTGAATTACTGGGAAGGTTCTCGATTCCCATCCCTATCTATAATAGCTTCATACAGCAGTCAGTGCTTTTAAATGTGATGGCAGACTGGACCAATACAAGGCAGTGAAGACCATTTACTAATCCCCTACAGACTGAGAACAGACTGAGAATAATTGATTCTTTATTCCATCCATCGTCTTCCTCTTATCTGCATCGTGGGGGCACCAAGATCTCCATTGTCGAGACACCTCCTTCAGCTCTTATGGGCGGAAGCTGAGGTGTTTCCAAGCCATCAGAGAGACATAATTTCTCAAGCAATTCTTGGGTAAGCCCCAGGGTCTCCTCCTAGTAGGCCATGCCTGAAACAACTTAGGATGGTCCAGAAGGCATCCTGATCTAAAGCTGAACCACCTCAGCTGGCTCCTTTCAGTGTGGAGCAGTGGCAGCTCTACCTGAGCTCCTCCTGAATGACTGAGCTCCTCGCTCTATTTAAGGGAGAGCTCAGACACCCTTCAGAGGAAGCTCTTTTTCATCACTTCATTTCAAAATCCTCCTTTTGGTCACTACCCAGAACCACTGTGGCCATTTGTGACGTAGCTTGAGTAGTGAATCAACAGCTTCACCGTCACACTCAGCTCTCTCTTCACCACAAAGATCAGTACAGTGTCCACATCAGTGCAGATGCCAGCCCAATCTGTCAATATAGCTCCACTCGTCCCCCACTCATGATAAGGTCCTGAGATACTTAAACTCCTGAAGCACCAACTCCTCCTTGAACTGGAGTCGGCACTCCACCATTTTCCAGCTGAGAACCACGGGCTGAGACTTGAAGATGCTGATTCCCATTCGTTATAGCTTGCTGAAGTACAGGTTCAGGGTTTTTGTAGTAATTACCACAGGTACTAATGCCCAGCTCTGTAAAAGGAAGATACTACCATTGCCCTAAAATAAGATATGTATGTTTGATCACTCTTCAAACATCAGGAGCAGCTAACTCAGCAGAAAATATTGTTACACAGAACTCATGATGTCAAGCAGTCATCCATCAAGTAGACTGATGTGGCTGAACCTCAGAGTGTAAAACCAAAGAATTACCATGAATGAACTGAATTAACTTTGAGCACACGCAGATTTGAGTCATATCACCAGCAAACTTACACTGATTCTCTCCAGGAGGCTGGAAAAAAAGAAGGAATCTCTGTGTTCTGCGATCATTTCATGGACATCTTTAAAGTAATACTGCAAATAAAGCAGGAACTGATTAATAAGATCACATCATCAGCACACAGCAGCTTTTGTCTGTTATGCCACAGATGTGTGGCTTTTACAAGGCTTTGATTGTTATTGTGATTGGCACTGATTCCCCAGGACAGACCTGCAAACTCCCCATTCGAATAGAAACTGGCGGTAAAATATTTCTGTTGGTTTTTTACATGGATGTAGTTCTGCACCTGACAGCATAGATTAGCTTCAGTCTCTGTAGAGGGAAGCCTCACAAACATGAACTTCTCATACATGATCGTCTTATGAAAATGATGCCCTGCTGCACATTTTCAGTCTTTAAGGAGTGAAAATGAGCTCAACATTAACCAGCTCATTAATGCAGCTGTAATATTAATGTAAAAACATCTTTTATAATAAAATCCCTACAGGGATCATTTTACTACAAAAAGCAGACTGTAACTTGGGAACACCAACCAATGTAAATGTGAATTAGTGTAAGCTAAAGGTAGATAAAGGTCCAAATGTTTTACATTAAATTAGGATCAAGTTACAGTTTGAGTTTCAGCCTTTTCCATGTAAACAATGGGGGATTGATAATGTGTTAGCCTCCAGCTGTATAACAGTTGCTTTTGTTGCTTGGTGGGAGTTTGCTGAATGAGCAAACAAATGATATGGATAATATTCGACTTTACAAAGTTTGGAATACTGCTGCAGAACCTGAACATGCACCTACTGAGTCTGAGCCTGCCTGCACTGGCACAAAAACCACGGCCCTGCAGAGCAGCTTTTTATCAGCTTTTATCTACAGAGTGGTACAGGCACCAGGAGCCTGCGAGACTGAGCTCAGGGCAAACACTACCCAGCAGTTACACACAGCTCCAGTCACACTTGTACCATAGAGGAGGTCAGGAAAGACCACCAAAGATCACAGACAACATTCTTTGTCTTTCAGTTAAACTTTATTTATAAAGGTTACAAGTCATCTCATACTTTCTGACCTGATTACACTTCATATTCTGAATAAAGTTTTAGTTTTTTAATCTCATATTAACCTTTGATGGTCTAATATGTGATCAGCATCAGCATTTGCTCAATGGTCATTAAAGCAGTATGATGTCAATCAATGACTCTGATCAGCTGACTGTGTTTTTGTTTTCCCATTAGACTGCAGAGGAGATCGATCAGCTGACTGTGGACGAAGACCTGAATGACATCGAGAGAGCTGTATACCTACTCAGGTGAGTCTCAGCAGCAGTTTACCCACAGAGGTCAACAGCACTTCTGACTGAAACTCCACCTGGTGCCCCAGGTGTGTCTCTTCATTTTGTAGATTTTGGGTTGACATTGTGACACAGTTTTTTGTTGTTGTTGTTTTGTTTTGTTTTTTTGCCTTTTTTGTTTAGCCTGCCACAGATTTTCTTCTTCTCTAAGTTAAACAGGTGAGACTAAAATGAGCTGAGGTAGGTTTTGAATGAAGAAAAATACAAAAGCTTTCCTAGATGTACGGATTTCTGGATGAGGGGAGCTGAAGTTGTTGAGCCCTCCATCTGTTCTGTGACCCAGTAAACTCACGAGCTAATTAAAATTGGAGGTAATCAGCAGTCCAATCCCAGAGGGTCTAAACTAGTTCACTGAACTTATTCACAAGCAAGACTGAAGCCTGCAGGACTCAGACATCCTGGACTGGACTGGAGTCTGAACTAGCTCTGAACCCACAAACTGATAGCAGAGCGTCAAACCTGCCATGATTTCAACTATGGAGTCCCTCAGGGTCAGGTTCAGGTCCTCATGGTTTGGGTTTTTTGTCTGTTTTTTAGTTAACAATATTTTGGATATTCTTAAATGAAAATAAAATAAAGAAACAGAAACCAAACATCAGAGATAAAACAAACAAAAATACAAACAAACAAACATGTCACTCCTGCTCCCTTTAAAAATGCTCATCTTTCAAAAGAAAAAACACAAACAAATTTGTGAACAAAATTTTTACATTTTCATTGAAAAAAACCCTCAAATCTAAAAGTACATAAAAAATGCACTGTTTACGACCCACTGCTCTAACTGGCTTTATTTTGGTTTTATCCAAATCCATATTACAGAGTTTTCAGAGCTGTTCGGCTCTGTGGTGCCGTCGTTAACACATTCACTTTGCAGTACTCATCTTTCCAAAGATCCCCAGTTTGAGACTGGGAGGAAACACAAACAAGCCTCACAAGGTGACAGGAAAGTATAAAACACTTTCATTAACTGAAATAAATAAAAACTACAATTAAAAGGAGAACATGATAACTAACTAAAACGATATTGTGGGTTTACAAAACTAACTAAAACGAACTGAAATTATAGATAAAATGACTTCGATTTTTTGTTGTTTTATGTAAAAGCCTTGTGGATTATATGAAATCATTTTTTGTGGCTCCAGCAGTTTAAAGGCCTTTACATACCGGATGGGTAAATTCAGTGTGAATGTTTAGTTTGTTGAAAAAAGATTTTTCGGACTCGCCTGTTCTTAATGCAGCCGTTGGCACCGACCGCGTCGTTTTACAGGACAAAGTTGCAGCATTTATTTTTTCAGATCAAGTTCGATTTTTCTGACTTTCGCAAGCGAAGAAACAGATCTGACCAATCAGAGAGCTGCATTTAGCAACATGTTTTGCTCATAGTTTAAAACACACACCGATGAACTGAATATACAGTGATGTGGGAACAATAAAATCAAACTATTTAGACACACAGCTACACGCTGCTCCGGGTCAGTCGGCTCTCTAAAATTATTCTCTGCCTCCTCAGATGTGATCCCAACTCTGCCAACAAGAGCTCAGACTGCCCACTGATATGAAATATGCACGAAAGTGGCCGTCATGCAGCTTCAACTCTGGGATTGAACCATGAAACTCTCCCTGCTGCTGCTTTCTTATGAGCTGGATGAACCCAGAATCTCTGTTTATTCTTTCTCTTGTTTAGAAACATCAGGGCCTCATTACATCATCACTTGGGTTGTGTACAGAGACCCCGCAAGGACCCAGCTGAAATCTAATTAGCGAGCATCTAACCAAGCTAGCTCTCTGAGCAGCTCCAAAACAGAACCAGCATCATGTGGTGGATAACATCAGGTTGCAGCTGGAGTTGAGCTTTGATTCCTCCAAAGAGTTCAGTTTGTTTTGGTCAGACATTCAATCTGTTCTGATATTACACATCACATGTAGGTGTTGTTAATCTACTCCACTGATGCTGAAGTTTATTGCAGACTTTACTGGGTTTTTGTCACGGTGCTGGGCACAGGCCATGGGACGTGTGAAGGTGGAGAGGACCCAAAAGCAGGACGCAGGAGTAGGTGGTTAAAGATTAACCAAAATGAGCCTTTATTACAGCAGCAAGACCCGAAGGACAAAAAAACTGAGGCAAAAATGAAATGAATCCTAAACTGAGGACAAAAGCTAAGGAGCACTGGACATCTGGAGAACACGGGGCAACACAGCCACTTACGACAAGAAGACTCTGACGAGTGGAAAACTGAGACAATACATACACAGAGGGAACGAGGGGGGGGAGTGGAAACAGCTGGGGCAAACAGGTGAACAGAATGACACTAACGAGACTCAGAGAAGTAAAACAAAACACAAGAGACAGGGGATGTCAAAATAAAACAGGAAGTGAGAAGACTGATACACAAATGCAAACTTGACACCACATAAAGAAGATGCAGACTAGACACAACACAGGGAGACAGACACTGTGAAAATTTAACAAAAGAAACTCCACACAAAGCGGAAAAACATCGGGACAGAACACAGGGAGAACTAATGCGTAAAGCAATGAGAACTAACTAAGAATACAGAGGAACACATGAAACAATATAACAAAACAAAACAGTAACAATAAAGGGAACAAAACTACAAAAGACCGTAAACGGTTTAAACGGTAGCGCCGGTCTCTGGCTGCATGACCGCAGATGCTCGTCTCTGGATGAGTGATCTGGAACGCTCATTTCATTGTGTGCCTTGTACGCACAATGAAATGAGTTGAATCTAACATCTAACATTTAAACTAAGAAACAAGGGGTCGCAGACCCAGGACCATGACAGTTTTGGAGTTCATGTTTTTCTTTGTTTCTCCCTGCTGGTGTTCATGTGTGTCCTTAATATTACACACATTTAGCACATAATGCTGCTGTCTTGTGAACAGTTGGTTGTTGAATACAATTTTGTAATGGTATGTTTTGTTGAGTTTTTATTACACAATAGTCACTCTTACACCTGACAAGGTGTGAAAAAATAAAACTAACAAAAACTAAATTAAACCAAAAATAAAAATTAACAAAACCACTCTGAAAACTAAGTAAAACTAACTGAATTAGAGGAAAAAAAGTAAAAACGAACTAAAACTAAACTACAATTTAAAATCCAAAACTATTATAACCCTGTGTACAGATAAATGGGAGGGTCAAAAAGCATCAAAAAAGGCAACTGACATAAAATCTGAGCTAAACAAAACATTTTATAACATTTCAGTATGTAAATCACAATTCAATTCAATTTTATTTATATAGCGCCAAATCACAACAAACTGTCACCTCAAGGCGCTTTGTATTGTGGGTAAAGACCCTACAATAAATCACAGAATGTAATCAATGTGAGAATGACTGATTATTGTGGTATGGTTTGTCAGCAGAGCAGTCCGTAATCTTCTTCCTCATGTCTGATAGAAATCTATAATTCCATCACGTTTTCCAGTCAAAGCCTTAGAGCATGGTGTTAGCACAGTGTCCTACATCAACCTGATGAGACGTCTTTCTCCGCATGGCGAGTCAGCTTCAACTGCTTTGTTGCTTTCTCTTTTATCATGTTTGTTTTGTCATCTTAAAGCAAAGAGCTGCAGTTTGCTGTGTGTTTCAGTAGAAATAACAGAAGATTTAACAGAACAGTGCAAAGTGGCCACCAGAGACCAGCCCTCACCTTTCTCACCTCTGTCTCCCCTCTGTCTCTCTGTCTGTCTCCCATCGGTTCTCCTCTCTGCCTGCTCTCTGTCTTTCCCTCTGTTCTGTCCTCCACTCTGCTCCTCAGTGTGGGTCAGGAGGTGCAGAGAGTCAGCGTCATCAGTAACCTGCCAAGTCTCGTCCGACAGAATCCAGCTGAGACCTTTCGTCGGGTTGTACCAAAAGTTCGGGTAACTAACCTCTCTCACGTTGCACATCAGAGGACAGCAGGGTGTGGTCAGTAAATGACAGGTCCATTGTACAGGTGTGTCTTACAGGTAACCTGTCCTGTCTGTGTGACCCAGGAGGTTCTGAATGGAGCTGGAGCTGAAATCCAGCTGGCTGCAGCAGCGTCATTTTTAACCATCCTGCAGGATGACATCATCCTGATCCACACCCACACCTACTCCATCCTGAAGATTGTCCTGCTGCACCTGAACCACAGAGACATAGGTAAAAAACTGGAACACTGAGGGACAGGTAAACACACCTGAAATACAGAGTCACAGATGAAAACACCAAAATCACAGATTCAAATTAATTCAGTTCAATTTAATTTAATTCACAATAACAGTTGCCTAAAGATACTTTATATTGTAAGGTAAAGACCGTACAATAATACACATAAACCAAGAGACAAATCAAAAGCCTGAACCACAGAGATCCAGGTAAAAACATCTGAATATCAAAACCCCATCCCCACAGAGCCGGTGCCTGCTCCCAGACCACCAAAAACAAACCAAAAATAATCAAAAAATTATTTAAGCATAAAAATTCAAAAACAATAAATAATATAGCTTCCTCAAGTGCACCAAAGAATAAAACAGTTAAATGTGGATTATTAAACATATTGATTTATTCTGCCTTACAGAAACCTGGTTACAGCAGGATGAATATGTTCGTTTAAATGAATCAACACCCCCGAGTCACAGTAACTGTCAGAATGCTCGAAGCACAGGTCGAGGAGGAGGAGTAGCAGCAATCTTCATTTCCAGCTTATTAATTAATCACAGACCCAGACAAAGTTTTAATTCTTTTGAAATCCTGACTCTTAGTCTTGTCCATCCTAACTGGGAAAATCAAACTATCTCTGGATCTTGTCCTGACATATGGCATAGAAACCGAAGACTTATAATAATAATAATAATACCTTTAATTTATAACGCACTTTACATTTTAAAAAACCTCAAAGTGCTACAAAACAAAAAACATAACAAACAGTAAAAGTATAAAACACACTAAATAACAAACCATGGTGTAAATTAAAATACACCAGGGTGTAGATAAAATAGCTAAAAATTATGGACGAAGATTAAAAGCTCTTATAAAAAGAAAAGTCTTTAAGCCCTTTCTAAAACTGTCCAAAGTTTGAGGCGCTCTCAGTTAAGATGGAAGCGAGTTCCATAGACGAGGGGCAACCACACAGAAAGCCCGGTCACCCATAGTCCGTAAGTTTGTCCTTGGTACGATGAGGGAGTTTGTGTGAGCCGATCTGGAAGAGCGTGTCGTCCATTTTAAAGAAAGAAGTTCTTTAAGGTAGGAAGGGGCATTGCCATAAACGCATTGATAGGTAAGAAGAGCGACTTTATAATCAATCCTGTAAGAAACAGGAAGCCAGTGGAGGGACTGAAGAGTTGGTGTAATATGATCATATTTGCGAACTCCCTTCAGTATCCGGGCCGCAGCGTTTTGAATGTACTGGAGTTTCTGAAGACTCTTGTTGGGGATGCCCACAAAGAGTGCATTACAGTAATCCAGTCTGGAAGAGACAAATGCATGGACCAGTTTCTCTGCATCTTGGAGAGTTAAGACAGGGCGGAGTTTTGCAATATTGCGAAGGTGGTAAAATGAGATTTTACTAAGGTGGTTTATATGGAGTTCCATGTTGAGTTGGGGATCCATCCTAACACCAAGATTGGTAACTGATGAGGAGAGAGGAATACTGTGTCCAAGAAAAGATAAACTAACGATGGGTGATGATTTGATCTGGTGGGGAGTACCAATCATGATTGCTTCTGTTTTAGAGCTGTTAAGCTGGAGAAAATTATCTTCCATCCATCCCTTGACCTCCTCCAGACATTTAACAAGCCTTGGCAACGGTGGAGACGGAGATGACAAAGGTGCAGGTGGAAGAGGCTCGTCAGCAGTGGCTTTAACATATAATTGCGTGTCGTCAGCATAGCAGTGAAATGAAACACCATGTTTCTTTATGATCTGACCCAGAGGAAGCAGATAAAGGTTAAACAAAGCTGGTCCAAGCACAGATCCCTGGGGCACCCCACAGGTGACAATGTGGGGTTCCGATTTGGCATCGCCCAATGCAACACATTCAGATCGATTTGTGAGGTAGGAACTGAACCAATCAAGGGCTGGGCCGGAAAACCCAGCGGTGTATTGAAGTCTGTGTAATAGGATGTCATGGTCAACCGTGTCGAATGCCGCTGATAGGTCCAGGAGGATGAGAACGGAGGGGGAACCATTATCGGCTGCCATCAAAAGGTCATTCTTGATTCTCACGAGTGCTGTTTCTGTGCTGTCGGCAGTGCGAAATCCAGATTGAAATTTTTCGTAGAGATTATTGCAGCTAAGATGATTTTGGAGATGCATTGCAACAACTTTTTCCAGAACTTTAGAAATAAATGAGAGGTTTGAGATTGGCCTGTAGTTTACTAGGTTATCTGGATCAAGAGTAGGTTTTTTTAGTATGGGTCTGATGATGGCTTTTTTCAAAGAAGAGGGAACATGGCCACTTTGCATGGAGAGGTTGACAATAGAACAGATGATGGGGGTAAGAAGAGGTAGATATGCTTTCACCAAAGTGGTAGGAAGAGGATCTAGGGGACATGTAGTGGTCCTCATCTTCCTGATGGTGTCCTGGATCTCTTCTGATGTAACAGTTGGGAAGTAGGTGAAGGGGTGAGAAGTAGCACTCAGGCTATAATCTGAAATGACAGTTTTTGAACCTGATAGAGCTGTACGTATTGAGGAGATCTTGGATGTAAAGAAGGCCATAAACCTGTTGCATTGCTCCACTGCGGAGCAATGCAACAGGACTTAACAGTATTCAAGTATTCAACAAGACTTAACAGTATTCCCTGAAGGCCCCCTCCTGTCTGATCATTTCTTAGTTTCCCAGTGAGGTTGATTATCTCGGCAATAGTTTTACATCCTCACTGTGTACGACTTTGGATACTGTGGCTCCTCTGAAAAGGAAAGCTTCAAATCAGAAGTGCCTGACTCCGTGGTATAATTCACAAACTCACAGCTTAAAGCAGATAACCCGTAAGCTGGAGAGGGAATGGCGTCTCACTAAATTAGAAGATGCTCATTTAGGCTGGAAAAAGAGTTTGTTGCTCTATAAAAAAGCCCTCCGTAAAGCTAGGACATCTTACTACTCATCATTAATTGAAGAAAATAAGAACAACCCCAGGTTTGTTTTCAGCACCGTAGCCAGGCTGACAAGGAGTCAGAGCTCTGTCTCCCTCCCCTCAGCCCCCCCTCAGCAGATGACCCCCCCTCCCTGAGCCTGGTTCTGATGGAGGTTTCTTCCTGTTAAAGGGAGTTTTTCCTTCCCACTGTCACCAAGTGCTGCTCATAGGGGGCCGTTTTGACTGTTGGGTTTTCTCTCTTATTATTGTAGGGTCTTTACCTACAGTATGAAGCACCTCAAGGTGCTTCATATTGGCGACTGTTGTTGTGATTTGGCACTATATAAATAAAATTGAATTGAATTGAATTGAACCTCTATATCCCCTCTGTCCTCCTTTTTACCTGGGGCTCATGTAAAAACACCTCAACCACAAATAAAAAGACCTGAACCACTGAAGCACAGGTAAAACACCAGAACCACAGAGACAACAATGAAATGATGAGACATATAAAACACCTTTACAGATGGTATGTTGACATTAAAGTTGCCATATTTGTTGCTAATTTTGCCATCTTCATTGACAGTGGTGAGCAACGGCTGGTTGGAAACTCTGCTACTGGCCATCAACGCTCTGCCCAAGGAGACTATCAAACAAGAGGCTAGTAACTGCTTTCAGGATATTCCTGTTTATGACTGATTATTGACCAGAATTGTATGATCAATGCTCTGTGTGTCTCTACAGGTGCTGAACCCTCTCCTGTATCAGTCTCAGCTGTCTCACTCTCCTCAGGCTCGGCTGGCCAGCTGCCGCATTTTAGGGAAAGTTGCCTGCAAGTTTGATTCTCACATGTGAGCCACAGGATGTAGTCTTATGTCTTCTGTATAGCATAGTACTATAATACTACACTGTGAGCACTGTAGAATAACACTGCAGTACTAAATGAGCATAGGGTTACTAACACTAACACTGTTTCTGTGCATCAGAGTGAAGAAGGAGCTGCTGCCTTTGGCTCGTTCTTTATGTCAGGACCTGGAGTTCGAGGTCCGAGCCTGTATGTGCCGCCAGCTGGAGAACATTGCCAGAGCCACTGGGTAACTGCAAGCAAACACTGACTAAGCAAATAATGGGCAAAACACTGACCAACAATAACAACAACAAACAAAATCACTGCACTGACCAAAAAAAACCCCGAACACCAACCAAGAACAAACCAAAACCACAACACCATCCATCCGTTCACTTCCGCTTATCCCGTTCAGGGTCGCGGGGGGGCTGGCGCTTATCCCAGCTATCATAGGGCGAGAGGTAGGGTACACCCTGTACAGGTCACCAGCCTGTTCACACTCACATTCACACCTATAGGCAATTTAGAGTGACCAATTTAGTAACCTCAACACCAATCAAACAAAAACAATACACTGACCAAACAACCAAAGAAACCCCAGCAATGATTAAACAAACACCCAACACCAACCAGACAATCAAGCAACCAACAGCAACCAATCAAAAACCCAATACTTAACAAACTACTAAAGAAAAATCAAAACACCAGCCAAAGATAAATGTGGTGAGACAGTATGTGCTGTTTATCTTGCAGGGTGGATGACACCAGGACAGAGCTCCTCCCTGATCTGGTGGAACTTGCTGGAGATGAAGACAGCAGTGTCCGCCTTGCTGCCTTTGATACCATTATCAACCTAATGGAGATGATGGACAGTGGTAAGTCAGATTTGTGGCCCAGTATTTTATTCTATACAGTGCATTTGTAAACAGCTGGTTTAAATGCTCCTTCTTCTCCTCAGATGACCAACTCCATGTTGTTGTTCCTTTGGTGATGGCAGTGTGTGATGCTTCACTGCAGGAGGACAAAGCAATCATGGCTTCTTTGTCGTTTCAGTTTGGGAAGCTCTGCAGTGGATTGGCAGGTGAGTTTCAGCACTGAAATCACACAGTAGAACCAGGAGAAACAAGAATTCCTGTTAAGACATATCAACAATGTCAAAGGTTAGACATAGCAGCAGGTCTGGGAGCCTAGCGAGTTCTACTCTCTGAAGTTACTCAGTGCGAGAGGCACCATGTGGCAGTTTTGCCTCTGTGGGACAGCACTGCAGAATATCTGGACACTGCCTGCTGAGGGGCAGAGACCTGGAGGGAGTGCTTGGAAGGAGCACCCTGATCTGAAATAGAGAGCCGTTTTGTTACAGGACTTCTGTGGATCATTCTGGTTTTGAATATTGTGTTTCAGGCTCACTGTCAGACGAGCAGAAGAGTCGCTTACTGCAGAAGTTTAAGGAGCTGTGTGTCACCGGACTGCAGACTGATGGAAACCAGGTTGATACCAGCAACGAGTCCACACTGATCCGCTGCAATTGCTGCTACAACCTGCCGGTACACACACACACACACACACACACACACACACACACACACACACACACACACACACACACACACACACACACACACATACACACAAAGCCTCAAGGTATGTCAGCTCTTCAGTTTGTGAGGTCACTTCCTGTTCTTTCTATCCAGGCCATGGTGGTGTTTGCAGACACAGCTCACTTCCTGTTGGAGCTCTATCCTTCTTTCTCTAGTCTTTGTAGTGACCCAGAGGTCAGCGTCCGGCGCAGTGCAGCAGCCAGTTTCCACCAGGTGAGCTCCAGTCCCAATCCCAGACGGTCTGTTCTCAGGGACTGGGATATCCTGCTGAGAAAGGAAGGCATAAATGAAAAAATAAAAGACAAAAATGAAAAATTGCTACGTCATGTCTGATACATAATTAAATAGCATATCAAAGTACCTCAGTCTGGTTGGCTGCATAATCCTGCATCTTGCTGTCAGGTGGTGAAGTTGCTTGGTTCAAACATCCAGGTGGTCCACAAAGAGCTTCTGTGTCTGCTTCAGGATGATGCCCTGGAGGTGAGAGGTCATGCCCGTCATTATCGTTTCAGGATTTAAAGCTGAAGGCCAATAACTTCGTTTGATGTCACAGTATAGAAAATGAATCTGGAGGAGCTGCTTTGTACCGTGTCAGGTTTTGTTATGCTTGTTTTTCTCTTGAGGTGCTGGATGCTCTGATGAATCACGTGGAGGAAACTCTGGAGACAGTTCTGTCACGAGGAGAGAACCTGACGCTGGACAACAAGGTGAGAAAGTAAAACATGATTTCAGATTTCCACTTTATTTTTTCTCTGATTGTTTTCTTTAACTAAGTCCTCTGCTCCTGTGGTTCTCCTTAGCTCCCAGAACTGATGGCAGTGCTGCTCTTAGCAGAACAGAAGGTTGGATGTTCTCTACGTTGGCGACTACATGAAAAGTTGCTGCAGCGCTACAGCTGCCTGGCAAGATTGCTGCCTGGCGAGCTGCTACATCAGAGCTTCTCCCCTCGCATCTTCATTATCCTCACCACCAATGTGAGCACTGCCACATGCTGCACCACACCACAGCATACTGTAACATCCCATAGCATCCAGCAGGTGAAGCAGGTGACAGTTACACTGCTGTTTTGGTTGCAGAAAGTGTTGCCCGTACAGAAGGCAGCAGCTCGGACATTCTGCACATTCCTGCGCTACAACCGCAAACAGGAGCAGCGTCAGGAGATGATGGAGCGACTGATACAAGGTCAGAACTTTTCTGGTTCTTCTGGTTCTTTCACTCTGATATTTCAACTGCAGAACATCAACAGGAATGCAGCTAACTTGTAAATACTGATCTCAGATCTGGCTCAGGGACGCAGCTACTGGAACCGTCTGAGATTCCTCGATGTTTGTGAAACTGCCACCGAGGTTTTTTCCAGAAAATACTTCAACAAACACTTCTTGATCCCAGCGCTGGAACTGGTCCATGACCCAGTCGCCAATGTCAGGTACATCCTAATCATTCTGTCCAGTGAGGCATGGGGGAATCTGTCTGACATCTCACCTAACACACCTGTCTGCCTCTCAGGTACAAGCTGTGTCAGTTGCTGCCCAGGTTGCGTTCATCACTCCATCTGCCAGCTGACAAACAGCTGCTGCAGAAACTTGACTTCTGCGTCCAGAAGCTTCTCTGCAAAGAAAAAGACAAAGATGTGGTGGCCATGATCCGCAAGGTAACACCTACCAGAGTCCAGACTAATCCAGATATTCTGGTCTACAGAGTTCAGATTGTGGCTGTTTTTGATGAAGGTGATCAATGTTTGCATCGTGTTTTCCAGACAGTGTTGGAACTGGACAAACTGGACCTGTCAGAACCTGTAAGAAGTTAGTTTAACATGGAGCTGAGATAAGAATACATCAGGTTCACTGCTGACCTCTAACCTCCTTTATGTCTTGTGTGTCTGGACAGTTTCACAAGAGGCAGGAGAGGGACCTGCTGGATCAGAAGAAAGAGAAGGAGGAGACGCTGTTGCTGGAGATGGTGAGTCTGAGACCAGCTGCTGGGCTTTGGCCGGAGTTGTTCTGCTTTGTTGTAAGAGTGTCTGTTATGTTGTCAGGAACAGCTGGAGAGGCAGCAGAATGAAGGGAAACCAAACTCTGACAAACACACAGAGAGAAAACGTGAGCTGATGTTTTATTTTGAGCGTCTCCGCAGACGTTTTGACCTGCCCTTCAGTCTGTAAACTACATTTCTTTGACAGGAAGAGACAGCAAAACCAGTCTGTCTGCCACCAAGTCCATGTCCATGTCTTCATCTGCAGGTGGCTCATCCTCCTATGGTGAGGTGACAATGACGATGATGATGATGCTGTTAATGATTATGGTGATGATGATGTTGTCTCTGTGTAGGTAAAGAGACAAGGAAGGCGAAGCTGTCACGGAGTCGGTCCCTCACCAGTCAGCCGACGACGTCCAAACCTGTGACCTCAGACAGATCTCTGTAAGAACACTGACTTCCTCCACTCACATCCTGTCCAGCCTGTGGTCTAACTGATACAGAAGTCCAACAACGCTGGTCTCAGTCTGGCCTGGAGGTTTGAATCGTGGTACACAAAGGTTTTAATCTGTGACAGATCAGGTATTATATTTGGCCCTACTAAGCTTAGAAACATGGTGTCAAACCAGATACTTACTCTGGATGGCATTACTTTGGCCTCCAGTAACACTGTGAGAAATCTTGGAGTCATTTTTGACCAGGATATGTCCTTCAATGCACATATTAAACAAATATGCAGGACCGCTTTTTTGCATTTGTGCAATATTTCTAAAATTAGAAACATCCTTTCTCAGAGTGATGCTGAAAAGCTAATTCATGCATTTATTACTTCTAGGCTGGACTATTGTAATTCATTATTATCAGGCTGTCCTAAAAGCTTCCTGAAAAGCCTTCAGCTGATCCAAAATGCTGCAGCTAGAGTACTGACAGGGACTAGAAAGAGAGAGCAGATTTCTCCCATATTGGCTTCTCTTCATTGGCTCCCTGTTAAATCTAGAATAGAATTTAAAATTCTTCTCCTCACATACAAGGTCTTGAATAATCAGGCCCCATCTTATCTCAAAGACCTCATAGTCCCATATCACCCCAACAGTAAACAGGTGTCTTACCACAGATACTGTGGCAGCAAGCAGCACCTTAGTATCCTGTATGTTACATCAGGGATGAAGAATTAGTTGATCGTTGTTCATTTGAAATCCCTGTTTCTTATTTTCACAGGCCTCTGTGGATGTTTTACTGTTTCAGCATTCATTGTAGATATGTGAGCTTTATAGGCATTATACATGAAAACTCTCTTCTAATTAACATCTGTCCATTACTGTGTACTGTAATATCATGTTCAGCAGTGTCCTCATAAAAACAGACTTAACATCATTTGGAATGTAAAAAGTTATTAAGGGACAATTCTATGCCATCGATTAGTCCATTGATGAGTATGTATCTGCTCAGTGTCTTTTTGTGTCTCAGTAATTTTTTAGGTTGTTCTGTCTTAAATTAATTTTTTGAATTAGAAACTTTTGTCAACTTCCAACGAGCTCTGAGAAAGACCTTTCTCCACTGCCTGCTAACTAGCACCCATGTTAGTGTGTTTTTTTGGAAAGACTCCAAACCCCAGACTGCCTCTGATGCATCCATTGGTGTGAGAATGGGTGTGAGTTGGTGACTCTAGCTTGTTGTTGAGCCCTTTGAGTGATCCACGAGTCAAGTATATTCCAGTTGTTTACCAATTGTGTGTTTCAGGAAGGTCAAAGAGCTGAGCAGTACGTCTGGATCCGGGAAGGCCTCCATGTTGTCCAGCAAAGGTAACTCACTGACACTCAGGACTGGTGGACTTCATGGTCACTCTCCCTGTGAGTGTCTTAGCTGTTTTCATGTGTCTCACAGATGACTCTTTGAGGACATCTCACTTCAGCATGGGAGCTCAGTCTGCCTCCTCCATGCCGATCCTGATCCGTAGCAACACCACAAGCCTCCTGGACAGGGCCGGTACACTGGACCAGAGAGACCACAGGGCCAATACACTGGACTACAGAACTGGTAACATAGATCACAGGAACAATATAATGGACCACAGGACCAATACCTTGGAACAGAGAGACCACAGGGCCATTGCCAATGACCAGAGAGACCACAGGAGCAGTGCTTTGGAGCAGCGCAGTAAAACAATGGACCGGGGGTGCAGGGGGAAGGAAGGGCAGTCCAGGAAGCTGTCGATGTGAGTTCGCTGTTCTCGTTTAAACCTGGGCCTGTTCCATAATTTGGTTTAGAAAAAACTGAGTTCAGGCGCTTTTGGACCAAACAGTTCTGGAGACTTTTGAGGATAGCTCTCAGAGAGCTGTGGACCTTTCAGGGCTGTCCATTTCTTCCTCCACACAGCTGAGCCACAAACACTTTAATCTGTTGATGTTTAAATCTTTGGAAAGGGTTTAAATGAGGGTTTAAAGGTCCCTCGTTGTCTAACGTTTGACTTTGGAGTGTTTCCGTAGTCGAGCGATCAGAACCACACCGTAAACAGTTCGATCCACAGCTTAGTTTTGATCCTCCAGGTTACAGCTGAGTAAAGACATAAAAATCAAATGTAACAGCCATGTAACTCTTTGCAGTCACACACCTGTTAAAACAGAAATCCTCCACTGTGACACAGAATTCAGCTCCTCTTGAGGCTCCAGCCTTTATTTACCCACCGCCATGATGGCTTTTTTCTTTGCCCCATGTATATGAACTCTGAGAAATAAAGCTATTGGTTGATTGGCCTCTGATTAGCTGATCTCAGGGTTACCGAGTGTGAACTCTGATCTGGTCTCATTTTCTCTTTTTTTACAGAAACAGGAAGTCAAACTCTTTCAGCGTCCAATCGGGACGAGACTGAAGATGATGATATCATACCTCCCCAAGGCCACGAGCCAGTCAGTATTCAGGGAGGAGTTTCCATTCAGCTTCAGGACATTACCCAGAATGCACCAGGACCTCATCAGAGACAGTAGAGTCTGATTCTACCTGTATCTACTGAGCACTGTGTCTTCTAATGATCTCATCCTGCCACCTGATTTGTTCAGTAAAGACCACGCCCATTGGTTCTTATTGGTTGAAGGTTTCAGCTGCTGTCGTGTGATTTTTCTCTCTGAACTTCTCTCATAGTTTCATTTCAATAAAGGTTCAAACAATCCAAAGATCAGAAAAAAGCCAAAAATCAGGACTTTGTTTTTACTGACGTGACCAGCCCGGAGATTTACGTTAATAGCCAACTAGCTCCACCTGCACCGATAACACGTTTCATTATTGATCGTCTAACAAGGTCGTACATAATCATCAGTAACAGGGAACAAACCAGGACTGAAATACCCTCCGTGTCATGGAGTACTTCGTTTTGCTGTGTACTTGTACATCAGTGAATAGTGAGAATACTTCCTCAGGTGAACATCTGTGAACACATCAGAGCTGCACAGGCTTCACGTTAAACATGTTTAATATTTCATATGTTCACAGTGCAGGATACACAACATGCTAACATGCCAATGAGCTGTAAACACAAAACAGAGCTGATGGAGAGGTCTACATCAGAAGTTCAAAAAGCAGACAAGAATAGCAAAAAACAGTTAAATGACAATAAAATATCAGGAGTAACCACGACGATCTAATATTTGTTGTCTGTGAAACTTTGGCCTCAGTCACACTGGAGGAAAATCAGGACTGCCGGTGAGTGAGTGCACTGAATTTTTTCATGTCTGGTCCTGATTGTAAGTAGTTGCGGTGACCTTCGGGGGATTGCACAGTTGTCTGGTTGGAGGCAACCTGTCTCGGCCCAACTTGGTTTGATTGCAATCAGTTTCAGACAGATTGGCAAAGGTCTGCAATCAGTCTGAGTCAGTCTGCGCTGACGAGCAACTCGTCTGCTCCATCACTGATTTCTCCAAGTGACGATGGAATGTGATGAACCACACAAGCCTGAGTTACTCCCGTTTGTGGCAGATTACAGATTTACTGTAAACTGCACTAAATTTAACACTGAATCATCTTGTTTTGTGCCTGGTGTGTGTGTGTGTGTGATAGTTGCTGCTGGGAGTGTTCATTTGGAATGAGGGTGGGAGATGTTCTCAGAATGAGCGCCTAATTATCACAGGCGGACGGCTCGATGCTGCGAGTGCAGCACCAAATCTTTGGTCTGTCCTGTTGCTCTTCACTCAGTCCTCACTCTGAGTGCTCTGAGCGGAGCCCCACATACTCCTGCTGAACCTAGTGGAGCGTCACAGGGAAGGAGAATCTCGACACAGGACGCACACAAGGATATGTCCCGTCTTCCGAGATCAGTACCCAATGAAAGCATGACTTTTCTCAGCAGTGCGCACACACAGAGCAACATTCGTGTGTCTTTTGTTTACATCTCCCGATGCAGCCATTGATGGGACTGTGTTAGTGTGTTAGAATAATGTCTGAATGCTGCAGTATGCTGAGGTGAGTTAAATTAATACGATGGTGAGCCATTTGACCAGCTGTGCCACTTAACCTCAACCTTTAATATGAAATGATGTCAAAATGCTGTGAAGAAAGAATGAGTAAATATTACACTCAGTGATGGGGGGCTCTTTCTGTGTCACCTCCTTCTGTTTCCCCACACATCTGTAAACATCTGAACGGGAATGAGACATCTCGAGAAACGTTGAGAATCTGAGAGTCGATAAATATGTGAAAGAGATTCGGCTCTGTAACGTGTGGACCTCCAGTGACCGATGGTCAGTCAGGGTCGACCTTTTCACTCAGGAGTGTGGCTGTTCCCTTCTATCACCAGATTATCACAAACAGACTGCATGTAAGTGCCACTTGACCCCGCCCAATCAAAAACTGACAGCAGTCTGACTCCGTCTTTATGCCGATTTATCCCCATTTTATCACCGTCTTGATGCACCAAAGCTGAATGGGGGTGGTCTCAGAGCTGGTCCCTCTCAAAGGCAGGAAGCGCACATGTTGACTGCACATGTCTCCAACCACTGTTTTCCATAGTGTGACTGTAGCCTTACTGAAGATCATGAAGGGGAGGCAGGTGTCAGAGGCTGCTTATTACAAACAGGATGATGTGTTATAATGTAAATTATTATTTAACGTTTAGCTAATATTTATCAACACAGAACCTCTCAGCTTCATCTTACAGACCTGGGGGGGGGGGTTGAACCTCCAACCATATATTAGAAGTTGGGACAGGTGTGTGGACACATGAGCGGGGCTGTGGGTAGGTGGGTGGGGTGATTTATTTGCGGGTGGGGTCGTTAACCCGGCCCATGAGCAGCAGGCTGCCGGTGCTCTGATGATATATGATGAAGATGAAGGGTCTGTTGAAGGTCAGTCGAGGCGGAGGTGAGGAGAACACTGTGTCTCCTCCGCTGATGTCCTGGCTGCTCTCATCAGAGGAGATGATGGACTTATGATACACCTGAAGAGGAGGAGACAGTCACAACAGGAACTTCAAACCTTTCCTGAATCGATCAGCAGAAATGGTGACCAGGTGTGTGTGTGTGTAGGTGTGTGTAGGTGCGTGTGTCGGTGTGTGTGTGTGTGTGTGTGCTATGTACTGCATGTGTGATGGGCTAAATGCAAAGACTGAATTTCATCATTTGCATGTTTGTATGTGACAATAAAGCTGTTCTTGTTCATGAATGGCTTAAACCTGTGTTCTCTGTGATTGGGGGGGGGTGATAACTGTGGCAACAAAAAGTGTTCTGGTCCAATAGAAGTCTGTGGGGAAAAGGGCTTCCTGACCTCTGACCTTTGTAAACACTTTCTGTTGAGTTTAGGGCTAGGTCACTTGTTTCAGGTCAGACTCATCACCCATGAGTGACATCACAGTAGCTACACCCATCTTTATACCAGCTGTGGCTGTGACCTCATGAGATCACGAGCAGGTGATCAAATCTGCTGTGAGATTGAAACAATACCACATAGTGAGCGCACAAACTAGAAAACCTGAAGCATTTACATCCAGGCTGACACGCTGCCTCATCACACTGTGGCGTGGCCTCCTGTAATTTTACGATGAATTTTTGAAGGAGACGTCAGTGTGAAACAGATCCATCTTCATCACAAGGGACTGGACCTGTCAGCCTCTCTCCTGACTTTGTGCCCTTTAAGCTGCCGGTGTTTTAATGCGATCACTCAGAGCTTTGCCAGCTGAAACTCACCCGCTCAGGTGACCATAGTGAACTGAAACTACAAAATAAAACCTGGAGTGGACTCAGACTTTCAACTGTTTGAGACGGACTGAGCATCTTCAGCAAAGGACAGAGGGCTTCAGCTCTATTATCTCAATGTGAAGAAATAAAGTGTCACAATACAACTCTAAAGCGCCGCCTACTTATAAAGCGACTGGTCTGCACCTCTTTGCACCTCTCAGCCGGACGTTAGCAGAGGTTCAGGTGCACGTCGCTCATGTCGGTAATTATTCATCACTTTGTGTGGGCAGACAGAACCAGGAAGCTCACGTATACGTCTATGGGACAGATTAAATCACATCCGTCAGTGTCTGTTGCAACATTTACTTGTCTTCAAATTCTTCTTCAATATTAACCAAATAAAAAATACTTTATTTAAAAGCACCTGCTTTACAGGAAAACCCGTCTAACAAAAGAAAATCTTTTATCAATGTTTTATCATCACTCTGATAAAAACACTTGAAGGCTGCAGCATCATCAGCACAAACTTTGGGCTTGCTTTAATGAGCACCATCAGCTGCCACCAGGGGGCGGTGACCTACAGATAACAGCGGCAAAATAAACACCACAGAGGAAGAGGCCCCAGGTGTGAGTGTAACAAGACCTTACTCTAAACTCTGCTCTATAGAAACATGTTTGATGTCATCACACATGCACTTCCTGTTGACATGACCTTGCAGAACTCACAGGTGGAGGTGCTTCTTAATGGCACACTCACCTGTGTGAGTTTGAACCCTTTACTGCCACTCATGTTGCTGAGGTCAGCGTTGTCCTGGAACACCTGAGTGATGTCAAGAGTCTTCAGCGCATCCTTAAGAGAGTATGAACGCTCCAACCAGAAGCGAGGAAACTGGACCTCCAACTTCCTGTTTACAAAATAAAGTGACATTTATTTCCTGTTTTTAATAAAGAAGAAGAGCGACAGAGAAAGAAGGAAATGAGGGATGGAGGACAGAAGTGAGAAAAGAAGGAAGAAAGAACAGAGGAAGGAAGGAAAGAAGGAAGAAGGAGGAAGTGACACAGACTGAAACAGGAAATTATGAGAGGAAGACAGCTCACGTCTTCTTCAGCTGGCGGATCCAGGCCTGGATCTTCTCAGCCGTCACTTCCTCTTCCACTGCAGTGACGTCCACGCCTTCATCGGGCAGTACAGCCAACATGGCCGTCCCGTCTGTCATCGGCAGCTTCAACACGCCGGCCTTCACTGAAGCATCATACGCCAGGAAGTACTTATCAGCCCTGAACATCATGGGAACCATGACGACGTGGTAGCTGTCCACATAGAACCGCTCGTCCTGAGTGGACGACGTGTTAAAGGGCGGACTAAAGCTCGCTGAAACACACAGAAACTTTATTTAAAAACACACTAAAACATGAACCTAACCCTTACACAGCCTGCAGTTCCTCTGCCATCCAGCAGAGGTGCTACAGTGAGTGTTTATGTCTTTATTACAGAGGAGGAAAAGTCACTGATAAATGTCTGTAGTCTCTGCTGACTGTCAGGGTTAAAGGTCAGACTGAATCAAATGTTTAAATATGTTTGAGTTAACCCCTAGTGATGAAGAGGAGACTCAACCTGGTGAGTCAATTCAATTCAATTCAATTTTATGTATATAGCACCAAATCACAAGAAGTCTCTTCAAGGCACTTCATACTGTCAAGTAATGAACCCACAATATTAGACAGAAAACCCCACAATCAGACAACCGGCTGTGAGCAAGCACTTGGAGAAACTCCCTTTTAACAGGAAGAACCAGGCTCAGGGAGGGGCTGAGGGGGGAGAGACAGGACAAAAGACACACTGTGGAAGAGAGCCAGAGATTAATAATAACTAATGATTAAATGATCTACGTCCCTAAGCTCACTATGGTCACCTATGGCTGGGGAGAGGGAGGTCTCGGTTTCTCTGCTTAGGCTGCTGCCCCTGCGACCCGGCCCCATGTAAGAGGATGGATGGATGATGATTAAAGAGGTGAGTGAAGATAAAGCACTCAGTGTATTATGGGAAGCTGCCAGCAGTCTGTTAGCGTAATATACAGGATACTAAGGTGCTGCTTGCTGCTACAGTATCTGTGGTAAGGCACGTGTTTACTGTTGGGGTGATATGGTACTATGCGGTCTTTGAGATAAGATGGGGCCTGATTATTCAAGACCTTGTATGTGAGGAGAAGAATTTTAAATTCTATTCTAGATTTAACAGGGAGCCAATGAAGAGAAGCCAATATGGGAGAAATCTGCTCTCTCTTTCTAGTCCCTGTCAGGACTCTAGCTGCAGCATTTTGGATGAGCTGAAGGCTTTTCAGGGAGCTTTTAGGACAGCCTGATAATAATGAATTACAATAATCCAGCCTAGAAGTAATAAATGCATGAATGAGCTTTTCAGCATCACTCTGAGAAAGGATGTTTCTAATTTTAGAAATATTGCACAAATGCAAAAAATCAGTCCTACATATTTGTTTAATATGTGCATTGAAGGACATATCCTGGTCAAAAATGACTCCAGGATTTCTCACAGTGTTACTGGAGGCCAAAGTAATGCCATCCAGAGTAAGTATCTGGTTAGACACCATGTTTCTAAGATTTGTGGGGCCGAGAACAAGAATTTCAGTTTGATTGGCTTGTCCAAGATGGTGCCTCGTATGGCTGCCTCGGTACCGTGCTCTCTAGTATTATCCTGGTTTTTGCTTATTATCTGTAATTACAGATACTCAAACTCTATAACCTACTCAAGAGACGAACTGCTTAACATCAGGCAGTCAATCCCGGACAGTTTTTCTCCGGTTTTCACAAACCCATTAAGTTTTTTGGAGATCTTAGTTGGAGGTGCAGCGGCCGTCTACGGGACATGGAAAAGACGCAGAAGAGGTACACGCGCCGGAGCGCTTGTAAAGCTGCGACAGGCGGATTCCGAACTGGGGTTCCATCCATTCACCTGGCGAATCTCCGCTCCTTACCCAACAAAATGGAGGAACTACATCTACTCAACAGGACAAATAAGGACTTTGCACGTTCTGCTGCTCTCTGTTTTACTGAAACTTGGCTCAGCGAATCCATCCCGGACAGCGGACTACATCTGACGAGTTTCAGTCTACTCCGCGCGGATCGCACGGCGGAGCTTTCGGGAAAAACCAAAGGCAGCAGAATCTGCTTCTATATTAACGAAGGTTGGTGTTTAGATGTCACAATTCTGAACAAATACTGCAGCCCAAACCTGGAATCACTATTCATAAACTGTAAACCCTTTTATTCACTGCGGGAGTTTTCCTCCTTTATCCTGGTCGGTGTTTACATCCCACCTCAGGCAAACACGAGTCATTCACTACAGACTCTAGCTAAACAAATAACTGGACTGGAACTGAAACACCCAGACTCACTTTTTATAATACTTGGGGATTTTAACAAAGCAAAATTAAACCGTGAACTGCCAAAATATAAACAGAATATTAATATTCCTACCAGGGAAAATAATACATTGGATCACTGCTATACAGTACTTAAAAACTCATATCGCTGTGTTCCCCGGGCAGCTTTGGGACATTCTGATCACTGCCTGGTTCATCTCATTCCAACATACAGGCAAAAGGTAAAATCTGCAAAGCCTGTTGTCAAAACTGTGAAGAAATGGAGCAGGGAGGCAAAACAAGAACTGCAGGACTGTTTTGACTGTACCGATTGGAGTGTCTTTGAAGCTGCTACTGAAAATCTGGACGAACTGATGGACACTGTGACATCCTACATTAGTTTTTGTGAAGATATGTGTGTGCCAAACAAGACCTTTCGCACATACAGTAACAATAAACCATGGTTCACCGCCAAGTTACAGCTTTGCCAGGCTAAAGATGCCAGCTTTCCAGCAGAAAGTGGACTGTCGAACACAGGACACTCAAACACCTACACCTGCACACAGAGCCACTGCCCCGCCCCCACCTGGTAGATCAGAACACATCCTGGTTTCCTCCTGTCAACACCGCTCTCTGCAGTCCAAGGACTGTGAGGAGGTGAAGCCAGCGAGGCCCTGCAGGACTGCTTCGACACTACAGACTGGGACAGCATCACCGACTGCATCACAGACCATATAAGCCCCCTCTGACAGATGATACGTACCTCTGTAGGAGGTGGCAGCAGCAAGCAGCAGCTGGGTCTGAGGGTCCAATTCAGAGACAAAACTCTGGACCTGGTCTCCGGTCTGCTCCAGGGCCCAGCGGTTGATGGTGTGAACGGCTTCAGACGCCGTTGTGTAAGCCACGCCTCGAACTGTCCCCCCGAACTTGGTCTGAACCAGGTTCAGGTAGGACTGGGACACCTGGACACTCTGATCATGGAAGACGGCCGCGCCCTGCTGCAGGGTGGAGATGGCGCCCGGCGTCAGAACGACGTTCCTCAAAGTCTGAAACAGATCTGAGGACAGAGAGCACCGCTTAGAACCTGAGCCACATCTAGAACCAGATGACCCCTGACATCTGAACCTACATGGGAGCGTCTGAGGGTCCAGCCCGGTCAGTGTGAGTCCTCCCTTCAGCTGCTCGAGCGTCGACCCATCGGCGGCGGTCAGCATCAGTGTCAGAGCAGCAGACAGCGTGAACGGACACAGGAGGACGTTCTCATCAGTGCGAGCGGCGACCGCTCGGTATAGCCGGGCTCCGAAGTCTGCATTCCTGCTGATCAGATCCTCAGGGGGGGTCTGAGAGGAGGCGGGGCTTAGCAGGAGGGCGAGAAACAGGCTAACCAATAAGAGCGGAGCTGAGGGAGTCATGGCGTCCTGTGTGTGTGTGTGTGCGTGGGCGGGGGGGTAAACAAGCAAACAAACAAACATGAGCCATCATCTCCAAGCTCTGTAAACTGAGCCTCACCTGTACAGGTAAACACATAACACACCACATCACAACAACAAACAGATGAACAGCTGATCGACATCATCGCTCCCTGAGGCCTCGCCCTCAACATCTCGTGACGTCATTTGTGTTCGTTTGCTTCTGTTTTCTAATCAGACTTTTAATCTGAAGGATTATTTGATCTGTAATCAGTCCGGATCGATCACGTAATCAGCCGACTATCAGAGGAGGAAACAATCGATCAGAAATCTTGATGATCTGCAGCCTCTCAGTCTGCTGCTGCAAACAAACACACGACCGGAAACAAACAAACAAACAAACAAACACAGTGACGTCATCGAGCTTACCTGCCGCTTCTTTTGGATCTTTTATTTTTAATCTGAAGCTTCACGCGCTGCGCATCACCGGCCAGCTCCCACCCCGACCCTAACCGGAAACTACGGCACCAAGTCCGACCCGCCCCTTTCAAAATAAAAGCCTACTCTCCGTCGTTTAGTAATGTGACGCCAAAACAAAGAAAATAAAAATAAATTCCACCTTAATGACATCAGTTGATAAAGGATCTCACCTTTCCCTGTCAACGCTTTCATCATACTTCATCGGGCTCCTATTCCCAAAAGCAGGTTCATCCTGAGCTCAAACTTCCGGAAAGAGTCAATTACCATGGTAACGGGCTCCGTCAACCTGATTTCCGGCTGACTGAGGCTCGGATCCAGTCCGAGCTCAGAGAACAGACTCACAGTTAAAGGTTTATCATTAATCAATAATCAATGAGAGTGATCACAGTAATTTATTCAGAGCTCCGAATCTAATCTGGAGTCTCCGCCTCTCTGACTGTGACGTAGCGGATTCACTGTGTGCTAAACGCAGAAAAAGCGGCAGTGGGTAGCACTGCTGCCTCACAGGTTCGAATCCCCCCATCGGGGTAAAGTGGGCTACTGAACAAAGTGTATCTGTCTCACTTTTATGAACTTGGAGATGAGTGTCTGAGTGAAGATGAGGCTGAAATGACTCAAACCCAACTAAACGGATGTAACGAGACTTAAGCAGCTGCAGACAGTCTGATTGTAATCTGATTACATGTTCACAAACTGACATTCAGTCATTTTAAAGGTTCAGAGTCTGAACCTCGACATTTTCACTGAAAATCACCTAAACCTGTGTCAGTGGGTTGACCCGGAACCGGATTATAGGGAACCGGGCTGTGTAACGGATCAGAGTCCACTTGTGGTGTCTGTACTATGTTAAACTCTATATATGCATGTATGGTTTCCTCCTTAAGAGTTCATGCAAAGGGTAATTTGATTTGGACATTAGCACAAAGGGCCCTTGTAGGCTCTCTTGCTTCCATACAAGATATTGACCATATGTCCAGCTATAGGGTTGAAGCTGTTTTTCATAGCCATATGTGGAAAGTTAGGATGTGGGGGTTTCGCCAACACTATATAACCTTTGTGATCTCTTTGGTGAGCTGAGTTAGGAAGATTTGGCCTCCTCTCGCATCAGAAAAAGCATCTGTTTTGACACTCTGTTTGTTTCAGCGAGGATTTTTTCTTCAAGAACACATCTATCCAAGACACAGCACACTCACACAGCTGGATGGATCCAGTTCAGCTCTGGTCATTTCCAGCTCATCCCATCCGGATCAGTTTTGGATCCGTTCAGAGCGGCTCATCCTGTCCCGCCTCAATCTGTGTTCCTGATTTCAAACATCTCGTCGTCTCTAAATGATCCTGAAATGTGCCCGATGTGTGTGAGCAGCACTGAGACGGCTCTGTAACAGCTGACAGACTTCTGCTGTCATTCATTTCTGACCTCTGACCTTTAACAGGATTCAATTCAAAATTCCATTCAATTGAAGAACTTAAGGAAGGTTCCCTCAGGGAATTTCAAATTCCAGCAGCATCTTTACAGCACAGACACAGAAGCAGCAGCAGTCAGAGAAGATAAATAATAACACAGAAAAGAAAGTAGGAAAAGCTTCAAAGGTCCAGCAGATGTGGTATTGCACTGTAATACTGCACACTGTCTGGCACTGGTTTTACGCTGAGCTGTGTTTGTGGTCAGGCTCAGGCTGCTGCCCCTCCCACCCTCCTGAGGAGAGGAGTCTGATGGTGTGAGGGAGTGTTTCAGTCTGTCACTGAGCAGGATCCTCTGGTGTGCAGAAGGTGACTGACATCATCCATAATACCCAGCAGTTTGTCCGTAGTCCTCTGCCACCATCACCTGAGAGTCCAGTTTCATGTCGACCACAGAGCTGCCAGATCAGTTTGTCCAGCGTGGATGCGCCCTTCTTGGATCCTCCCACCCCATACAACAAAGTCCCTCACCAGACTCCTGTACTCGTCCTCTCTGTCATCTCCGATACACCCCACAATGGCTGTGTCATCAGCAAACCTCTGAATGTGACACAGCTCACAGCTGTAGCAGAAGTGTGCAGTGTACAGGGTGAAGAGAAGAGGGGCCAGCACCGTCCCGAGGAGCTCCGGTGTTGCTGATCACAGTGTCAGACATGGTGTCCTTCAGCCTGACGTACTGCGGCCTGTTGGTGAGGTAGCTGGAGATCCAGGTGACCAGGCTCTCTCATCCTGTTCAGTTTGTCCTGAAGTATAAGGGGCTGGATGGTGTTGAAGGCTCTCTAGAAATCCAAGAAGAGGATCCTCGCTGTGCCGCTTCCCTTATCCAGAGGAGAGTGTGCTCGGTGCAGCAGGTAGAGGATGGCGTCCTCCACACAGACACCTGCCCGGTATGCAAACTGCAGATGGTCCCGGGCGTGTTTCACCTGGGGTCTGAGGAGGCTGAGGAAGAGCACTCCAACGTCTTCATTAGATGTGAGGTGAGTGCCACCGGTCAGAAGTCTTTCAGCTCAGTAGGCCGGTCCTTCTTCGGGACTGGAACGATGCAGGATGTCTTCCAGAGGATGGGCGCTCTCCCAGCTGCAGACTGAAGATGTGTTGAAGTGGTTCACCCAGTTCAGCAGCGCAGGTCTTCAGCAGTGTTTGGGCCCGCTGCTTTCCTGGGATGAAGCTTGTTCTTCTGCAGACCAGGTCAGCTGACCCCTGACCTGGTCCGCCATGATGCTTGAAGGAGTCTGTGTTGTGGTGGTGGAGGAGGGCTGTGTTCTCTGGAGGGAGGTGTTTTGAAGGAAGAAGGAGAGATGGCTGCAATGAGGGGGAGTGTTAAAAAGTTGTTCAGTACATTCACCCTGTCCACTGTTTCCCCCCACTCAGACTTCCCTAATGGGGGAAGAGGGGTGTGACTGTATGCATCCCTCACTTTAGCATGCAGTAGGTCAATAGTACAGTCCAAGTTAGCATGATTAAAGTCACAAGAAATGATCATAAGGAGCTCACAGAGCCATCATCTATCACTCACAATAGATCACATTAGAAACACTCAGAGTGAGAACATGAAAGCAGAGTTTATCCAGTAATGGCAGCCAATCAGGACATTCAGTGTTTACTGAATAATTCAGTTTGTGAGTCTGTGAGATCAGCGTCCATCAGTAAACATTTTACCAAACCACTGTCATCTGTGGGAGCTGCAGGGCTCTGTCCTCTGAGGCCGCTCTTCCATCGACGGGGTTCTGGTGCCGGTGTTGTGCCAAAAAGTGATTTCCGGTATTTGCCAGAAAACGATTGCCTCTATTTAAACTGTTGTAAATGACTTGCTGATCTATAATCTGTGGAAAATATGTCAAAAATATCTCTCGTGAATGATTTCAAGTGATTTTGAGTGAGAAACAAAATTTCTGTCACAAGGTTGAAGCTGTAATCAGTTTTTGGCAGTGACTCTTATATATTCTTTATTTATCAGGGTAAAAACTGTGATTGATCTTAAAAATGTCTTTTAAAGAGAAATCTGGCCAAGAGGGCAGCAGAAATCACAACAAATATAACATTAGACTCTCTAAAGATATTTTACGTGACCAAAGACGACTGGATTCATTATAATGTATAAGTCAGAAACATACTTGAAAAACAGGTCATTTCTTCATTTTATATATAAGCCCTTCATAAATCATATTGACAACACCCTATTCACCAATATAAGCAAAGACATTATACATAAACATATAGAAACATCGGAAATCACTTTTTGGCACAACACCGGTATCTGAACCGTTAGTTTTTCCACCATGAACGCTCTCGGTGCTCGGCTGAAAAACGGGTTCAACTCCGGCCCCGCAAACTCGCTGGTCTGGAACCAGGAACGCGTGACGAAAGCAGAAGGGCGTGACTCTGCCGTCTCAACATCCAGTTTTCTACCATATTACATGTGTATTACAGGAGAAAAGTGAAGCGATTTTCAGGGCTGTGAATTAGGTTGGGCTCTAAGGCTGAACTTGCTGCTTTGTATCAGTTCATATCGCAGATAAAAGGACACAAAGTGCGTACTTGTCGTCTTGCTCTAATCTCTGTCTGTGTTTCCCTCTGTGCTGCACACAGATGCTGCAGTAGTTTGGTTTGGACCCTAAAACGTATTTGCAGCACAAGAAAGGAGAGCGTGTTCTCCCACGTTTGTGCGCTTCAGCTTCCGTGTCCAGACGAGGACCCGCCCACACTCATACGTAAAGGAGCGGTTCACAGAAACGCGGGCCCGTTCTTAAGGGTTTCACTGGTTCATTGAAACCAGCACCAACACTGGCACGAGCACCGGCTCCTCGGCGGTGGGAAAGTAGCATGCACAGGGGAATGGAAGTACCTGCTGAGAGTGAGGCAGGGAAACAGGAGCGCTTGCTTCAGTGTGAGGCACGCTGCGGCCGGGTGGGCACTGAAACCACTTTGACTTATACCCTGGTTTGTCTTGACAGA
>NC_044369.1:35551180-35553680 GCF_007364275.1 Archocentrus centrarchus | reverse complement strand
ATACATATACATATACATATATACATATACATATATACATATACATATATACATATACATATATACATATTAGGGCTGCATAAAACGATTATTTTAGTAATCGAGTATTCTATCGATTATTCCAGCGATTAATCGAGTAATCGGATAAGAAATACTTTTTTTTATTAACAGTTTATCTGCATATTTTAACTTCCGTACTGCAGTTTCTCGCCATGTGAACAAACAGCGGTGGATGGAGCAGCTACAAAGTTCTCTTTTCTTCACCTTAACACTTGCTGATCAGGTGCTTGATGAAGGACCTCCAGCTGTTTCACAGATTTAATGGTGGTTACTAAAAGAAAAAGCTGCTGTTTTGGATGCTGGAAAAACGTTTCCTTTTTCACTACTTGAGCTCACCGTCACAGCTTCGTCTCTTTGCGCTTGCGCAGTTAAAACCGCTGCCTGCTATGAGTGTTTTGAAAAACTAGTGGCTGCGGGAGCCATGGCGCATGTGTGAGTAATGGTGTAATGCTTTGTATTCACAAGCATTCTCGAAAATACGTTTCTACTGCAGGTCTATATTTAGTCACTAATAAGGGATTAAAGCAGTCATACTCATCTCACGGCCCGCGGGCCAAATCCGGCCCGTGATTGGCTGGTGACCGGCCCGCGGCCATTTCTTGTAATTGCTCAAAATTAAAATAATTTTCCCTTTTATTGTGTAACAAATGCTGAATAATTCCCCCTTGTGTTCACAAAGTGAACTGTCTGTAAGACAGAATCATTAGTTTGTACACGGCCCTTTAGGTCCTAATGATTTGGGCCTTTAAGGTAGTGAACAGTTTGCGCAGGTCAAGAATCACTGCTGATCTGCGAGGAAAAGACGTGTCCTTAAATGAATATCTTGGCAAAAAATGAGTGAGGTTAGTAAGCGGAGAAAGGTTGACCTTGAAAACAGACAGTTTAATAACAAATGGACAGATGATTTTGCATTCATTTTGCCACCTCATGCCAACGCAAAACCGTTGTGTTTAATTTGCCAAAAGACAGTTGCTGTATGCAAAGTTGCTAACATTAAGCGGCATTACGAGTCAAAACATGCTAGCTTCAGTGCAGCTTTCCCGGTTGGTAGCATTGCACGAAAAGACAAGACTGAGGCCTTAAAGTTGTCTTATGCTACCACATCAACAATCTTGACGACTTCCACTACTGCTGCTGAAAAAGCCACCGCTGCTTCACTGCGTGTAACCTGGGAGCTGGCTAAAAAGGGCAAGCCATTTGTGGATGCTGAGCTTGTGAAAGTGTGCACTTTGGGAATCGTGGAGGAGTTGTTTGCCGGTGACAAACACAAAGATGACATCGTTAACCGCGTGAAGCAGGTTCAGCTTTCGGATTCAACGGCGGCACGGAGACTAGAAACTTTGTATGAGGACAGTTTTTCTACTTTACTTGCTGAACGGAAGTGTGTGGATTACATGTCAATAGCTATGGACGAGTCTACAGATGCAACAGACACTGCACAGCTGTCCGTGTTTGTGAGATATTTTAACGGGGAGCTTTTCAAAGAGGAGCTGCTGTGCCTTTTGCCCATCAAGAGCAATGCAACAGGTGAGGCCATGTACAATTCTATGAAAAGTTTCTTTGATAAGAATTCTCTGGAGCGGGATAAAATCAACCTCCTTGTAACTGACGGTGGGCCATCTATGATAGGACGAGAGAGGGGCTTAGCATCACGTCTCATAGCGGACCACCCCACAGTTAGTTCACTACACTGCATCATTCACCAGACGGTGTTGTGTGCCAAACTGTCTGGTGAAATGAAAGGAGTGATGGACACAGTGATCAAAATTGTAAATCACATTCGCTCAACTTCAAGTTTACAGCACCGGCTTTTCAAAATGCTACTACAGGAGCAAGAAGCTCAATATTCAGACCTACTACAGCACAATGATGTCAGATGGCTGAGCAGGGGGCGAGTCCTACAGCGCTTCTTTGCACTGCGCAAAGAAATCACAGAATTTCTTTCCGGTCAAAAAACAAAGAAAGCAGATGAGTTCTCTCAGTTTATGCAAGATCAGGAATCTGTGGCTCTGGTTGCATTTCTGTGTGATATCACTAATCACTTGAACCATCTTAACCTGCAGCTCCAAGGTGGGGATTCGAATGTGGGAGAGCTCTTTGAAAAAGTGAGCGCTTTTCAGACAACCTTGGGCGTATTCGTGACGGACATAGAGGGGAAAAAACTTCACTTCCCTACCCTGCGTGATGTTCCTACAAATGGGATTGTGCTGTCACGAATGGTAGCACTGTTAAAAAATCTGTCAGAGAACTTCAGATCGCGGTTTCACAACTTCAAAATCCCACAGCAACTGCTACTGTTTGTGCGCAACCCGTTCGCCGTTGCTGTCACCGGGAGCTGCCCAGCAGAGGCAAAAAACGCTGTGCCTGCTATCAGTGAGGGCGCTTTCCAGCTGGAACTGGTCCAGATGCAGGCTAATGATGTCCTAAAAGCCAAGTTCAG
>NC_044369.1:35498680-35546180 GCF_007364275.1 Archocentrus centrarchus | reverse complement strand
CGTAATCCACCTCCTCTGATGGTTGTTCACAGTGACGCTTCTTTTACTCCTCTTTGAAACCGTCTGTCTTCCTGGTCCAAAATGTGAACATTGGCATCCTCAAAGAGTGACCTTTGACCCTCAGATGCAGATGTACAGCTGAGGTGTCTCTTCTATGTTGTGTGTTTGTGGAGAGGCCGTTTGGTGCGAGCACTCATCACTGGACAGCAGACACCATGTTGCTGATCTTGTGTTTGGGAGTTTTGTCCTTGGGATGAAGCAGTTTGTGGCTGTGGCTGTGGCTGTGTCTGTGTCTGTGTCTGTGTCTGTGTCTGTGGCTGTGTCTGTGTCATGCTTGTCTGTTTCTGCTGCAGAAGAGATGATGATGATGATGTTCTCGTTCTCCATGGTTCTGTCTGTTTTAAGGGCTTTTTTAACATGTGTGTTCCTTTAGTTTTCCTTCTGCCTCAGAGGGAATGTTTTCTGCCCGTGTTGCAGGGTCCCGATCACCCCAAGTCTGTGTTCCGGGGGGGTGGAGTCAGAGTAGGTACTGGTCTGTGTGTGTGGGCTTCTGGTAAACAATGCCAATCAAGGTTATTATCAGTAATGAAAATGAATGAAATATTGTGTTGTGGATGATGGGAAAATGTGTGGAACACTTCAAGGGGAAAGACCTCCAACCTCAAAGTCCAGCTGAGAAGCACACAAGGTGGCTACGGACACCGCTCTGACCCTACAACCTAACCTGACCTGAAATGTGACTACACGTCAGGCCCACGCAGCCCAGAATGATTCTGATTGGCCTGTCCAGCACTGCCGACAATTTCTGGCTACTTTTCACTGCAGTTTTTGAATTTATCAGTGAGAGAAAAACAATCTGGAATAATAATCAAAGCATCAATATAAGGACACAAATTCCTGGAGGGAGACTGCTGAAACTATCGGAATGACGTGAAGGAATTAACAAAGTGGAAAAACTAGAAGGACAAATATGTTCACACCTGAAAAACAAAAACTGACCCAGGAGGGAAAAAAAAAAGAGTCCTGGCATTTTATCTGTTTCTGCGGGACGCACCGCAGATAAAACACTGGGACACGACCGCAAGGTGATTAACACAGACTGGCTGCACGGTGGGATCTGCACCATCTGCAACACAAACTCTGCAGCGCTGCCAGTATAACCAGTATAATTGTGTTGGACTGACTAATTCTGATTTAGGGTGAAGCTGAACATGTTTCCTGTTTGCTCTGTGCTATGATGGGGCAGCCTGACTGGAATCAGGTCCACGTCCCTGCCGATATTTGCTCTGCGGGTGTGATTAGCACCGCACTGGAAACCCACTGGACTCAGTGTTCATACCAAACCTCTGAGCACGTGTCAGGATGCTGCCGCACCAACATATGAGCAAATTTAATTGTCTAAATAACTTGGTCCTGTTTCTTCCTGGTATTACTATGCGTAATAACTGCCGTTACCTTCCTATTTATTTATTATTTGTGTTTCATTTATAATGTATTTATTTATATTGGAATTTATTTATATTTTTATATTTTATTTATATATTCTGTATTTTATTTTCAATTTATTATTTATTTTCATGAGACTGTAGAAATGCAGCAGATTCCAAAGTATTCCCTGCTCTTTAAGTGCAGTAAATGCAGTGTTTACAAAGTCAGTGAGTAATTGTGTTAAATTATGGAGCCACAAAGACCCGGCACAGACCAATCCAGGCCTAACAGTGAGCAGCTAACCAAGCTAGCATCTCTGAGGAGCTAAAAACAAGTCCACAGGAACACTGTGAGCTGGAGGATGCACTGATAACTGTGTTACTGAGACTGGGATGTCCACACCACTGTGTGACACACACATACAAACACACAATCTTGAAAAGTTGTATTGGAGCTTCAGTTTGTTTCTAATGTTTCTGTGTTCTGATGCCATAAAGCACACAGAGCTGATGGTGATCTGCTGCACAGAAGCTGGACCTGCATCTGCTGCTGGGCACTCCAATTTATTCTTGAGATCAATATTTTTATTCATATTTTTCATTTTTTAAGATAAATATTTTTGAGATAAGAATTTATTACGAGTTTAACTATTAACTATTAAAACCGTAATGTAAAATCCACAACTACTATAACCCTGCTTCTGTCTTCCTCCATGAGCACAGCACAGTCCAGGAACAGGAACCTATGATCCCTGGTATCCTCCCTGGTGAACTTAATGTTTTTATCCACTGAGTTGAGTTGAGTTGATCAGTGAAGGCTTCGACTTCCTGCTGCTACTTGGGCTTTGATTTGGACCCAAGTGTCATCCACATAGCTTTACCAGTGTCTAGGTGTTGTCCCTTTGAAGAAGCCCAGAGCTTTATTTTCTGCTTCCTCCAAAAGTTTGGACACAGCTTCTCATTCAATGTTTTTATTATGATTCTTTTTCCTACAGTGTAAATTAACCCTATAACAGCAGCGATCGCCACTGAAGCAGCCGTTAACTGCCCTTACTTGCCATGAACAGCTGGTCATCATGGAGCGTATCACCGCTGAGGCGGCTGATCAAACGAACTTTGAATTATCGTAATTACACGACCATTTGTCCTACTGAAAATTTTAAACGGTTTCAGAAAGCTTAGAAATTGCACTTCACAGCCAATTTGGGGTTATTACGGTAATTTTTGCTGGTAGTCAGCGAATGGCAGCACCTTTGAAGTACGTTCTGTCACCAGCGACAGGTTCAGTATTAAAGGGTTAATACTGAAATCATCCAGACTATGAAGGAACACAAAGAATCATGAAGAAACCTTAAAACTGTTTCAGATTCTTCAAAGTCGGCTCCTTTTGCTTTGATCACAGCTTTGCTCACTGTTCAGCTTCATGGGGTCATCACATGACATGGTAGACAGGAAGCACTTAGCTTAGTTACACATGGAAGTGCTTGTATGGATGGGTGTGAATGGGTGAATGCAAATGTGTTGTATAAGCGCTTTGAGTGCTCAGCTAGAGTAGAAAAACACTATATAAAAGCTAGTCCGTTTACCATTTACCAGCAAAGCACCCCCATAACCATCACACTTTCTCCTCCATACTTCACATGTAGGAACCATCCGCTCACCTTTTCTGTGTCTTATACATGGTGTCTGGAACCAAAAATCTCAAATTTGAACTCTTCAGACCAAAGGACAGATTCCCACTGGTCTGATGAACTTATCCTGTGCAGCAGAGGGAACTCTGGGTCTTCCTTTTCTGGGGCGGTCCTGATGAGAGCCAGTTTCATCATAATGTTTGATCTGCACAGGACTGAACCCCCTCAGTCAGATCATCAACAAGACTGGCTACGGATACCAATATCAGCCACCTCCTCTACATGGATGGATGGATCAAGCTGTATGCCAGGAGTGAATGAGACACTGATCCACACCACTAGGATCTACTGCAAGGACATTGGAATGTCATTTGGACTGCAGAAGTGTAGTCGGATGCTAACAAAAAGAGGGAAAGTAGTCAGAACTGAGGGGATTGCAATACCATAAGGTAAGACTGCAGACAATGAGGAAAACTACAAGTACTTTGGAATCCCAAAGCCAAATGGGAACCAAGAAGAGGCCACTAGGAAAGCTGCAAACACAGTACCTGCAGAGAGTGAAGCAAATCCTGAAGAGTCAGCTGAATGGGAAGAACAAGATGAATACATCAGGAAGATGGCCACAAAGGATCATGTGCTTAGCGAATACCTCAGGAAGCAGAAAAATGAGAAAGAAGAGAAGAAAGGAGGGAGGGAACCAAGATGGCTGCCATGTAGAAAATTTCAGTGCTTGAGAAGCACCTTTTCTGACTCTGCTTTACTTCAGGTCACGTTTTAAGAGCTTGTTACTCCATCCCCATTGAACCTACATAAAGTAAAACATGACCATGTCCGGCAAAGGAGTGAGAGGTGGAAACGGAGCCACTCAGCGCTGACTGAATACAGCTTTTCGAAGTCAGTGATCATCGACAGGGCGCACCGCACACTGCAAACTAAACCACCCGAAGGTTCCAGACCCTCCACAATCATCATGCAGGTGCATCTCCCATAAGAAAAGGAGAAGATTCTGCAGCTAGGGAAACAACGTTGGAGTATGGAGGTCGGCGAATTTTTATCTTTCCAGACTACACCGCAGAGATTATGGAGCAATGATGGAGTTTCCCTGAAGTGCTGCAGGTGCTCAGAGAAAAGGAGATTCAACATTCCTTACGCTTCCCAGCTAAACTTCAACTACATCAGCAAGGGCTATTAAAAACATTCAGTAGCACACCTGAAGCAAAAACCTTCATAGACCAAGAACTTTCAACATAAGCCTTGTCAGCATACGATGAAGAGGGTCTAAATATGGTAAAATATAAATGCTTCTATTACGGACTTTATATACCTTATTTTTGTATTTTGTGACATGTCTGTGAGGGGCCGCTGGGTAGTGGTGCTTTTTGTTTGTTTCTTTTCTTCCTTTCTCAGCCAGTAGTCCTAGGTAAGAATGTGGGGACCTCTGCTTCAATTTTGGAAGTTCGGTTTCGAGGTCATGTTCATGTTTATAGCTGACAGGATTCTGTTTTTCTCTGTTTTTTGTTCATTGTTGTTTTTGCTGCAAGACGAACTGCGAACATTAAGATGTGTCATTATGAAACCGCCTCTGTCCACATACTGCCTAACTTCTGGTCCTTGTTAAAATACCACAAATGATCACTCATCACTCACCTTTCATGTCTAAAGCAAGGGGTGTGGCCATTCTGTTTCAAAAATCTGTGCCCTTTCATTTCCACTCAGCAACAGTTGAGCCTAATGGCAGATTTCTCATTCTAAGAGGACATAAACTCTCACCCCATCATCTTCCTGCTCTTGACGGAGACGGTCGCATTCTATCTCTCTCTCCCTGCCCTCCCCATCTCTCCTGCTTGCTGCTTGCTGTGAGTGTCTCTTACACACTGTCTGAATAAGAATAAGATTGAGAGCAACATGGATCTGGCAAACTGGGCCCTAAACACCACTGATTGAATTTTTTCCACTATGAGATCGGGGAAAGGGGAGCCTCCGTGTCCGAGTGGAACAGACCCGGTTGGATACGTCATCGATTCTTGGAGCTCGTGGAGACCTGTGTGCTTCTCGGCCCTCGAGGTTGAAGACGTGGAAGACGTCTACATATTCGGCTATTTGGTAGCGGTATCTTTTCTGTTTGGGCTTGGAGGATACCTGATTTACCGGGAAATCAAGAAAATCTGGGCGGCAGTTCGACATCTGCAGAGGCTGCCGACCCAGGTGGATGGGCTGTCCAGGGCCGTACAAACTCAGACTCAAAGCCTTTTGGACCTGAGCCGTAAAGCTGGTGAGTAGCCCAGCTGAGAACGTGCTTGCAGGCGAGAGGGGTTTGACCAACTCAGAGTCATTGCCAAGGTAAAACCTTATCTCCCGCAGCAGGACCTGGAAAAAGTTATTCATGCTTTTATTACTTCCCGCCTGGACTACTGTAATTCTCTGTACTTTGGCATAGATCAATCATCTGTGCGCCGCCTGCAGGTAGTCCAGAATGCGGCAGCTCGTCTTTTAACCGGTTTAAAAAAGCATGAACACATTACCCCAGTCCTGTCATCCCTTCACTGGCTCCCTGTCCGTTTTAGAATCGATTTTAAGATTTTATTGCTTACTTTTAAAGCCTTAAACGGACTGGCACCTTTGTATCTGTCTGAGCTGCTTCACTGTCACACCCCTGTAAGAGCTCTGAGGTCATCGAACCAGCTGCTCTTACAGAGGCCTAAAACTAGACTAAAACAGAGAGGTGATCGAGCTTTTGCAGCAGCAGCACCAAAGCTATGGAACGATCTACCTCTCCATATCCGCACAGCTCAGACGATACACACATTTAAATCTCTATTAAAAACACATTTCTTTTCCTTGGCATTTGGCTGCAGTGCTACCTCCTTTTAGATGATTGTTTTATGGTATTTTATGGTACTTGTTTTAAACGTTTTAATTTTTAAATTTCTTATGTTATTTATTGTTCTTAATGTTTTTATTTATTTATTTTTATTTTATTATTTTATTTATTTATTTATATATTTTTATTTTTATTTAGTATAGTCCTTGGGGTTACAGATCTTGTACAGCACTTTGGTCAACGTCGTTGTTTTAAATGTGCTTTATAAATAAACTTGACTTGACTTGACTTGACTTGACCTGGAGATAACGTTTGGTTCTGCACGGTGAGGACAGTAATTAATGAATTTGGAATATTGGATTACTGAATGGTTCCCCAGTGAGACTGAAGGCTGTTGGAAAAAAACAAGCAGCCTGTTCCAAAACAACATCTGCATTATCAGGAATTCGGCTCCCCTGCCGGGCTGGCAATCATATCTCTCCAGGCCTATGTGTGATGGTCACTCTCCCCCTCAGCCCTCTCTGTGATTTGTGAAGCTGGATCTGGTGTACCACGGCCGCTGATGAATTTCCATCACTATCAGCGAACTGTTTTGGCTAGGAGCTGGCATCTGGGCTCCACAATGCCCCCACCCTCTCGTCTCCGTCTGCATCCCCTCCTGACCTGACCTTACCCATCATATTGCTATCCTGGCTTTAAATGTGCAAATATGCTTTTGCTGAGGTGTTTTTTGGAACCTCGTACGGTGTTTATAATGAATACAGTACGAGATGATTTTTTTTTAACCTACCTATCCCAGTGTATCTCTTTCTGTTCTGCTAAAGGTAGCGCTGCGAGTCAGCTGCATAACCTCAGGACACCTGTCCCCCCCTGTTTGTTCTGGGTTTTTTTGTATTTCTTGGATGGGTGTTCTGGAACGCAAATTTCATTATATGTTTTCATTATATGTTTACATATATATGACAATAAAGTCTTCTTGATTCTTGATTGCTAAACATTTACAGGCCAAACAGATGATCCTGCCTTTTTTCGCACGGTGTTTGACTTATTACCAGATGACCTATCCCATCATATAGTGGTAAGAGGGGACTTCAACTCTATCTTGACAGGCTGTCATCTATACCTCTACCTAATATTCTTCCTGTCCAAGCTCTTAACAATCTGGTGAAGTCAATGGGTGTATTAGACATTTGGAGACTGCAACATCTATCCGATCACGATTTTTCACTTGTATATTGTTTGAATGTTTGTCAATGTGTTGTCTGTCACTGTTATTGTATACTCATGACGTCTTCTGTTGTTTGTCCTTCTGTCTAGGGACTATAGATCGAACTGTTACTTTTTATGTGTATAGACATACATTTTTAATGTGCCATTGTTTTTTTAATGTTTTACTCTTTTAATGTTTAATTTTGTTTTGGCTTTTAATATTATTCTAAGTCGCTTTGGATAAAGGCATCTGCTAAATGTAATAAAGTAAAGTACAGATGAAAATTAGCAATTATGCTATAATCTGGCTCATTTACAATCTGTACAAAGTATAGATTGTTTTATTAATGTGCATTGTCCCAAATAAATAAAATTGAAATTAAATTATTTTTTCTATTCCCATGAAGACAAATTGTATACACGGATGGACTATTTCCTCTTAGATTCCAGATTCATTCCTAATATCACAATATAGTAATTTTAGATCACAGCCCTTTTATTCCATCCATCTAGCCTCCATCTATACTTTTCTGCTTATCCGGGCTCAGGTCGCCGGGGCAAAAGCCTAAGCAGAGAAGCCCAGACTTCCCTCTCCCCAGCCATGTCCACCAGCTCATCTGAAGGGACCCCAAGGCGTTCACAGGCCAGCTGAGAGATATAATCTCTCCAGCATGTCCTGGGTCTACCCTGGGGCCTCCTCTGATTTAGGGTATGTCCAGGTAGGACATACCCGGAACACCTCACCCAAGAGGCATCCTAATCAGATGCCCGAGCCATCTCAACTGGCTCCTCTCAATGTGGAGGAGCAGCAGCTTTATTCTGAGCCCCTCCCGAATGGCCGCACTTCTCAACTTATCTCTAAGGCAGCGGCCAGCCACCCTTTGGAGGAAGCTCATTTCTGCTGCTTGTATTCGCAATCTTATTCTTTCAGTCACTACCCAAACCTCATGACCATAGGTGAGAGTAGGAATGTAGATCGACCAGTAAATCGACAGTTTTACTTTTACACTCAGCTCCCTCTTCACCACAACAGACCGGTGCAGCGTCTGCATCACTGCAGACTCCTCCACCTGGGGCAGGAACTCATCTCTGAGATGGAGAGGGCACTCCACCCTTTTCTGTCTGAGGACCATGGCCTCAGACTTAGAGGTGCTGATTCTTATACCAGCTGCTTCACACTCGGCTGTGAACTGTTCCACTGCAAGCTCGAGGCCACCACCTGATGAAGCCAGCAGGACCACATCATCCAAGAGAGAAGCAGAGACGAGATTCTGAGGTCACCAAGGCAGAATCCCTCCGCCGCTTGGCTGCGCCTAGAAATCGATGACAAAGGGCAGCCCGTGTGGAGTCCAACACCCACAGGAAACGAGTCCGACTAATCGCTGGCTATATGGCCCAAGCTCTCACTGCGGTTGCACAGGGACTGAATGGCCCGCAACAATGTGCAAGACCCCCCATACTCCCGCAGGACCTCCCACAGGCTACCCTGGGGGATGCGTTTGAATGCCTTCTCCAAGTCCACGAAGCACATGTAGACTGGTTGGGCAAACTCCCACGCACACCCACATATCCTTGAGAGGATAAAGAGCTGGTCCAGCGTTCCATGACACGGACAAAAACTGCATCGTTCCTCCTGGATCTGAGGTTCGACCAACGGACGGACCCTCCTTTCCAGCACCCTGGCATAGACCTTACTGGGGGGGCTGAGGAGTGTGATCCCCCAAAAGTTGAAGCACACCCTCCGGTCTCCCTTCTTGAAGATGGGGACCACCACCCCAGATCTCCATGCAATGCTGCAGAGGTGCGTCAACCAAGACAGCCCTACAGCATCCAGAGCCTTCAGGAACTCAGGGCGAATCTCGTCCACCCCAGGGCCCCTGTCACCAAGGAGTTGTTTAACCACATCAGTGACCTCACCCCCAGTGATGGGTGAGTCATCCCCCTCATCCCCAGACTCTCCTTCCACTACAGAATTTGTGACAGTGGGGTTAAGGAGATCCTCAAAGTATTCCTTCCTCTGCCTGACGATACCCTTAGTTGAAGTCAGCAGCACTCTAGTTGCACTATAGACCATGTGAGTGCAGCACCGCTTTCCCCTCCTGAGCCGCCTGACAGTTTGCCAGAATCACTTTGATGCCGTCCGAAAACTCCTCCCACACCCGAGTTTTTACTTCAGCCACCGCCTGAGCCGTGTTAAGCTTGGCCTCTTGATACCCTCAGCTGCCGCCAGAGTCCCACAGGCTAACCAAGCCCAATAAGTCTCCTTCTTCAACTTGATTGCTCCCTTCACCTCCAGTGAGCACCATCTGGTTTGCGGATTACCACCACGACAGGCACCAACCACCTTGCAGCCACAGCTCTGAGCAGCACATCTCAACAACGGAGGTGCGGAACATGGTCCATTTGGACTCAATGTCCTCAGGTGGGAGTTGAAGATCTCGCAAACTGGGGCTTCTGCCAGGCGTTCCCAGCGCACCCTCATGACACGTTTAGGTGCACCGGGTCTGTCCAGCTTCCTCCCCCGCCACCTGATCCAACTCACCACCAGGTGGTGATCAGTTGACAGCTCAGCTCTTTTCTTCACCCGAGTGTCCAGACCATATGATATAGTGATACGATTCAAAAAAAAAAAAAAAAAAGAAGAAGAATCAATCATTGACCTGTGACCTAGGGTGTCCTGGTGCCACGTGCACTTATGCACATACTTGTGCATAAGTGCACTTATGCACATATCTTCATACATGGTGTTCATTATGGACAAACTGTGGTTTGCACAGAAGTCCAACAACAAAACACCATTCGGGTTCAGATAGGGCAGGCCGTTCCTCCAGGTCTCACTGTCATTGCCCATGTGAGCGTTGAAGTCTGCCAGAGGACGATGGAGTCACTGGATTGAGCACCCTCAAGCACCCCACCCAGCGACTCCAAAAAGGGTGGGTACTCTGAACTGTCATTCAGCGCATAAGCGCAAATAACAGTCAGGACCCGTTCCCCAGCCCGAAAGTGCAGGGAAGCAACCCTCTCATCTACTGGTGAAAACGCCGACGTACGGGCAGCAAGCCGAGGGGATACAGCTCGTTGCCACTCACCGGGGGCAACTCCAGACTGGAACAGAGTCCAGCCCCTCTCCAGGAGACTGGTTCCAGAGCCCAGGCCATGTGTTAAACTGTCCTTTTTCAAGAAGCTTGACTCTGTAATATTACCTTTTGTTTGGGGATATATAATTTACAGGATATCAAAGGTGCATCTACACAAATCTAAGAAGGGAAGGTGGTCTGGGTCTCCCAGTTTTTAAGCACTACTGCTGGGCAGCTAATTTAAGAGCGCTCACGTATTGGAAACAGGAAGACCCCATGAACATTAGAAACAAATACAGTCCCATATGGCCATTTTTCAAAGTCTCTGCCACCACTATCACATCACTTCCTGCCTAGTTATTTTCCAGTTCATCGACACTGGGTAGAGAAATCAAACAACATTTTGGCTTACCTGCAGGGTTTGTGGTTTGGAGAAAGAGAGGGACTAGGACATTTTTGCATTTATATATCAATGACCAGTTTGCATCATTCGCTCAGTTATGTTCTAAATTTAACCTGACAAATTCTCATTTCTTTCGACCCAAGTCAAACATTATGGTAAAGGATTGTTTCCCAATTTTCAAACTAAGCCAACTACTCTTTTTATGAGCATGTCTCTCTCTCTCTCTCCAGACTCCAAGAACTTGGTGTCAAAGTTTCTAGATTACTTAACATCATCTGTTCCATTATCCTCTGCACGTGAAGCTTGCACTAAAGACTTCTGAGATCACTGCAGAAATATGGGAGGCCATATCCTGGACCCACTGCTGCTATATTAACTCCTGTCACAGACTTATCCAGTTCAAAGTGATGCATAAGGTTGCACTACTCCAAAACAAAACTGCACCACATCTTCCCTTCAGTGTCCCCTCAATGTGACAAATGCTGCTCTGCTGAAGGGTCCCTCACACATCTTATTTGGTTCTGCCCCAAACTGTATAAATTTCTGGACTGCAATTTTTGAGTGGCTTTCTAAAACTTTTTCCAGAGACATTAAAACTAGTCACAATGTTCCAAAGAGACTTTGGGACTTTCTCGTGACACCCAGAGAGCTCTGCAGCTAGGAATGGTGGTCGCTAAAAAACTCATCCTTCTAAACTGGAAGTCTGCTAACGCGCCCTGCTTCACACTCAGGCTTAAAGAGACGGTGTCCATCCTGCAGATGGATTACAGTGATATACCTGGGAGACTCTTTTTGAGACAATGTGGCATAACCAACGATACGTAATGACTCAAATCTGTAGCAGTTTCCTCTGCTGACTTTGGCCCACTGCCTCTTGTGGCTATTTTGTTTGTGTTTTTTTGGAGAGATATTTATTATTTAATTGAACAAACTGGCAGCTTCCTGTTTGTCTGGTTTTTCCTTTTTGTTTTTTCTCTTTGTTGTTTTTGTACATTTTTTTTGTTTGTTTTTCTCCCCTTCTTCTTCCTGCATTTATTGACAAGTTATATTTTTGTAAAGTGAAAAATTGTAAATAAAGTTAAAAAAAAAAAAAAGAACAGAAGAACCATCATGGAAGGACAGGTCTTTGCACAGCATGTACCACCAGCAGATAGAAGAAGTGGCTGATGTAGAGAAATCTACCAAAGCTGGACTGACAGACAGCACAGAGGCACTAATCATGGCAGCACAGGAACAAGCTCTGAGTACAAGATCAGTAGAGGCTGGGGTCTACCACACCAGGCAAGACCCCAGGCGCAGGCTGTGCAGAAATGCCCCTGAGACAATCCAGCACATAACATCGTAGTGGTGGACAAACAAGGTCGTGGTGATAGACGTTGCAATACCAAGTGATGGGAACATCAAGAAGAAGGAACACGAGAAGCTGGAAAAATACCAAGGGCTCAGAGAGGAGCTGGAAAGGATGTGGAAGATGAAGGTAACAGTGGTCCCCGTGATAATCGGAACACTCGGAGCAGTGACCCCCAAACTGGGAGAGTGGCTCCAGCAGATTCCTGGAACAACATCCGAGATCTCTGTCCAGAAGAGCGCAATGCTGGGAACAGTTAAGATACTGCGCAGGACCCTCAAGCTCCCAGGCCTCTGGTAGAGGACCCGAGCTTGGAGGGCAAAGACCACCCACAGGGGCAGCTAGGATTTTTTATTTTTTTAATATACATACATATCTCATTTCTATCCTGTTTTTGTATATCCTGTTTTCCTTGTTGTATGTCCTTGTCCTGTGCTGTTGTTGCTTTGTTAAAAAAAAGCCTCTTGGATGAGAAGTGAAGCGTCTCTTCACAAACCTAAAGAAGTTCAGTTGCCTTCTTTTTTCAAGCTCTTAAGACTACCATGACCTGGATGACTGAGAACCTACACAGACATCTTACTTGGCTCGTGTAACCTAGCTAATTTTATGTGGTTGGTGGCACCAGGCTGACCTTACCTGGTTGATGCATAGCACAGGTGTGCTGAACTCCTGGCTCAGGCGATGCAGCGTGGAGGAGAAAGTGAGCAGCTGTCGGTTTCTCTCAAGCCAATCATCAGCCTGGAACTCGGCCCTGAACAGCGCTGCCACCGAGTCGACCACTATGAGGCGCACTAGTCCGCGAGCCAGCAGGAGGGGGGCGCGGCGGTTCAGGCACATCTGGAGGGAGTCCTGCAGACATACGGAGAAGTCAGTGGGTCGTCACACTGTCCTGGCTGACGTCACGAAATCAAACTTACCAGGTCGGCAGCGTGCTCAATATACACGTGGTCGCTGAAGTGGAGACGTTCTATAAGGTCCACTGGAACATCAGAACGTAGAGCCAGTTGCTCGCCGATCAGCTGGTGCAGACGCTTAATTGGAAACGAGTCCTCGGTGCAGACATACAGCGCACCTGGAACAAACACAGCAGCAAACAAACCAATAACACGCCAAGAATAAAATGTGACACGTCAGGTCACTCATTGAGCAGATCAGTGAATGCATCACAAAACTACTGACTGGACTCCTCGTGGTAAATTTACTGACCTGCTCCCAGCCCTCCATGCTCTGCTGGGTACTGCACTGACAGGCAGAGCTGCAGGCCAAGCTGAGTCTTGCCAGCGCCACTCTTTCCAGCCAGCTCAGTGACGCCCCCCACAGGCAGACCACCCCTCAGCAGCCGGTCCAGAACCGGACAGCCGAGGCTGAGCCGGGCACCAGACATCCCACGCTGCAGCTGCAAAGCTGAACACACACACACACAAGGTTACATGCCATGATATCACGCTGTATGTCCAATGGGACTCCTCACTGACCTGTAATTGGAGGGTTCCTCCTGCAGGCGGCAGCAGCAGCTGTGATCAGCTGCTGGACATCAGAATAGGACAGACCGGTGAGCCTCTGCAGGTCTGGACCAGAAACACAGACCACATCCTGCACAGACTTCATGTGAACTGCAGCAGGAAAAGCACAGACGGTTACCACAGGGAGTATGGAAACAAACAACCAAGCAAACAGGAACTTCAAATAAGATTTCCTAATTTTAACCCAGTGAGGTCTCCTATACAGAGCGAAGGAGCCTGCCATCATGTCTCTGGTTCACCATACAATCTCTGATAATCTGAACAGACGCTTGATCCACAGGGTTCAGGACACACGCATGTTAAAAAAAAAGTTTCATCACAAAAGTAGGTGAGCGTGGGCCCCATGCCTCCGGCCGGCTCTGATGAGAGATATGACAGACATATGTTTCACAGATTATAGGTCAACAAGACGTTTACAGCCGCTTAAATACAGGGAATCCTTTTCTGGCAAATACGGGAAATCACTTTTAGGCACAACACCGGTAAACGTTGAAGGACTCTGCCGTTACCTCTCCTCAGGGCGGCGCTGACCCGCGGGCAGAGCTGCAGCTGCTCGCAGTTCATCACCCCGGAGCTCCCGCTTCCCTCCGTCTCTCTGTTTGTTTGTTTGTTTACTTCAGAGCAGCACCACCGCCTCGAAAATTACCCGCCGAACGGCACACGTCATCACGAGACGTCGGGTGGTACCATTCAGCTCGGTCTATGGGAAGGGCGCGAGATTTATGCTCAAAGGAAGTCAAACCAGGTCCGTTTCATTGCATCGCATCACTATCACGTAATACAACCGGACGTGAGTTATTGATTACCTGCCAACAGGTACATGTTTAAGGATTTACTTATGCAGATTGCAACGCTTTCTTTTTCCACACCCCTGTCACCAACTCACGTCCCGTGTCCAATGACGTCATTTCAGCGCGCCAGAGGAGGAAACCAAAACAAAAAACAAACTGTGATCAGGAACCGCTCAGTGGTCAATAACTGATATTCATCGATCAGCGGGCGAGAACGAGACCGCATGGGTTCTGAGAGGCGGGAAAATTGTTTCTAACGGACCGGAAGTTCTGTCGGTGAGTGAATCCGAATCACCGGGAGACCGGCCCGGGTCTCGGTCCCAGTGCTGCTCTTAGTCCCGCCCGGGTACTGCGCAGGTTAGTGTGTCCGGTTTGCGGCCGTATGTTTATACGAAGCTTTAGTATCGCGATGTGGTCGTAAAACATTCAGAAGCTGTTTGTGCCTGCTGTATAAGTGATCGATCATCCTGATCGGTCGATCAGTGTGATAAGATTTTTGGAGAGAATAGGAATGAAACTCAGTAGAAGACAGAATCCCTGTGTGTAAATGGGAGGGAGACAGGTGGACAGGTGAAGCTGAAGGTGGATGAGTTTAAACACCTGGGATCAACCATCCAAAGAGAGGTGAAGGAGAGAGTGCAGCAGGGTGGAGATGAATATCAGGGGTGATCTGTGACAGAAGGAGAGCAGCCAGAGTGAAAGGGAAGGTTTAAATGTGGTAGTGAGACCTGCTGTGATGGATGGTTTGGAGATGGAGGCTCTGACTCAAAGACAGGAGGCAGAGCTGAAGATGCTCAGATCTTCAGTGGGAGTGAGCAGGATGGATTAGAAATGAGTCCATCAGAGGGACAGTCAGAGAGTGCAGAGAAGGTTTATCATTGTAGTGAAGGAGGACATGCAGAGGGTTGGTGTGACAGGATGATGCTGGGATGGGGAAGATGGACGCAGATCTGCTGTGGCTGAAAGAAGAAGAAGAGGAATTGTGTTATTTATTGTGTTAGCGAGTTTACAGTGAAGCTATTCTACAGTCATCCCAAACAGGAAATGGCAGTGACTCGCTTCAAGTGCTAACCTTTATACTCACTGTCATGTGACCCGTCTCTCCTCCTCAGGTACTGCTGACCTTTGACCTCCACCATGAGCTCCCGGGTGTGCAGGACCTGCGGGGGGTCCGACATCGACGTGGACCAGGCGCGTGGCAGCGCCGTGTGCACTGGCTGCGGCTCGGTGCTGGAAGACAACATCATCGTGTCTGAGGTCCAGTTTGTGGAGGGAAGCGGGGGCGTGTCGTCCGCCGTGGGACAGTTTGTGTCTGCTGACGGTGAGATGCCAACACTGGTGCCAGTAACACCAGCAGCAGGTTAGGGTGTCTGCGGCGTCGAGCGGGTTTCAGTCAGAAACAGAGTGGCTCGTTCAGGTGTTTACAGATACGCCTCAGACACCAAACGCCCTGGTTTCAGATGTCTGTCAGACCGATTCAGTGACTCAGACAGTGCCACCTTTTGTCCACATTTAATGAATTTAATGAAGTCTCTGACATCAGCTTCCCATTAATCCAGACTTCCTCTGAGGTGGCATTAGCAGGCAGGTGGTCAGTGATGGTCTCTGTGAAAAACACATCACAAGAAAAAGTGATTTTTGCTTTGATTCTTTAGTTACTGACATTTTTGTTGATTTTTTTATTTATTAAATTTGTGAAATGAGAAAGAAATGCCCGTTTCTCCAACTTATTCTCAAAACACAACAGATGTGATGACTGATTGTTATGACCCGTCTAGGGGCCCGGAGCGCAACATGAATAAGAGAACACCATTCGCCCCAAGACCCAAGCAGCCACACAACAGTAAAGTAAAAAAATATCAGCAATGCTTTATTGGCTCACATAGACACAAACACACAGAGCGATTCACATCAGGGTGAGCCGTGATCCGGCGTCTGACCTAAACCAAAAAGAAACAAAAGAAATGACACAGTCTTACCTCCCTACCTGTAACCAACACAGGAACCCACTCTGGGTCACAACACTTGTTTACTATGGTGGCTGGTTGGACGCTTGGGACACGAATGATGCTCTTCTTCCCTGCGTTGTCCATCCAGCCTCCTAAATAGGGCATGACCCTCAACCGCAGCCAATCGTCCGCAGGAGGGAGCACACTGCACCAATCGAAACCAGGCACCTGCACAGACAAATTAGCATATTACAACAGACACACACACACACCCTTGCAGACGTAACACTGATATAGGGAAAAATGGGAGAAACAGGGTGAAATGTTGGGCTTTCCAACCAGTTTAGAGCAGACTGACCCTTATGGGCTGGTAGCTCACAGCTGAGGCTGACAGCTGTGCAGCAGCTGTGCGGAGTCTGGAGCCCTCTGAGCGTCCGGTGCTTTGTGGTGACCCTGCTGCTGTCTTCATAAATCAGAGAGAAGACCTGTTTGTACAGTAAGGAGCTCACATGCGCCTCCTTCACCACCACAAAAACTGACAGGTGTAGGATTTCACCTGCCTGCAAAACATTGTCACCTCAGTCACCACATGCACCTTAAAACAATTCAAGTTACTGACAGGGTCTTCATGTAGCGTCCATCTGCCCCAAAAGGAGCCCAGTCTTTCTTGCTGGACCAGACTGAATCCTCTGGAAGCTGCGGTTTTATCGTCCAGCAGCACACTCGCCACTCTCTGAAACACAGTTCAAACTCACCTGAGCTCAGCTTTCCAGCCTCCTGTGCAGGTGTGCCTGGACAGGGACACGTCCACCTGACAACAAAGATTTTAGTTGTTTTATCTTTGATATCAGGTTTCATTCTCTCACCAACCATCAGTGTCTAATCCATATCAGTTTTACACATCTCCTTTCTCTGGAACATCCTGATGTGACAGGATGTCCACCACAGAGCTCAAAGCCAGCTCTCTGAACACTACGAGCAGTTAGAGTGGTAGAAGTGCCTATTTGAGGGTGAGGTTAGGGACATGTGGAGCTACCTGATGGTAGGTGAAGCAGGAGGAGTAAGAAGCTCTGAAGGTAGTGAAGCCATGCTGGCATGGATATCAATTCCATTTTCTGAATTAGGACATTAATGACCGGTGAGAAGTAGATCATCACACAGGTGAGGCTTCACGTGTTAAAGAAGAACCGATCCATGGCCTCAAAGCAAGGAGCCTGTGTCAGGACACCTGGATCCACGGGTAATGGATCCAGGTGTCCAGACACCTGAAATGTGTCTGCTGGCAGAGAGGTCAAAGGTCAGCACCCCAGGAACCAAAACTCCTGTTTACCTTCCATCTGTAAACGTGCAGCAGATAAACAGGAGTGTGAGAACAAAGCAGTCGAGGCCAGGTGTTACCCTGCAGGTGAGCTGCTCTGGGAGTTTGTAGGTCTGTGGTTGCTGCCTGAATTGGCAGCGATTTGATGAGAAGTTGATTTGGCCGTAGAAAAAAAATGACTTTGTATGTGTTGTCAGAAAAGGGGTGGAGTTTGTACCAGACGACCAGTCACAAACATGGACAGGTGCTGAGCAGCATATTTCTGACAGGAAGAACAAATAATCATGAACTAATCTGAGCAATTTAAAATCTAATCAGACTGAAAGTAACACACCTGGAAGGCTTAAATAAGCTGTCAGTTAATAGACTGATCAATAAGACAGGTAGATCTGATCGCAGCACTAATGTGCTGCTCAGAGTTATTCTGACAGCTGGAACAGAATAAGAGAAGCTTTGCTTCACCTGCTCAGAGAGGTGAGGCACTTTGAGCACATCCGAGGATGTCAGTCATGTTGATGGTTTGTTTTCATCTGAAGGTTTGAAGCTATTAATCTTTCATGAAGGATGATCTTGCATCTCCACTGCTAAAGGAGGCAATAAAGGAGGCGTTGAAGCTGCGCTCCTTATTTAGAGAATCAGCTGAGTGCTGCTGCAGACACTTCAAGATGTTAGAAACTCTCTGAGAATAAAAACAGCAGGAAGTAACTGCAGCACCACAAACCACAATCCTCTGCTCCACCCCCCCACCGCCCACACAGGGTCAAAGGTCACTGTTAGTAAGTTGCAGTTCGTCCCAGCTGTATACAGACATACAGTCAATTTAGAGTGATGTCAGAAGGCTCACTAATCAAAGAATTGATTGATCAGCAATCTGAGTAACAGCTCATTTACATCATCCTTTTCTACTCTCACTAAGCACTCAAATGCTACTTTCCCACCGCCGAGGAGCCGGTGCTCGTGCAAGGGCTGGTTTCAATGAAGTGGTGAAACGCTTAAGAACGAGCCCGCTTTTCCACCACGTTTCTGTGAACTGCTCCTTTACGTATGAGTGTGGGCGGGTCCTCGTCTGGACACGGACACCGAAGCGCACAAACGTGGGAGAACACGCTCTCCTTTCTTGTGCTGCAGATACGTTTTAGGGTCCAAACCAAACTACTGCAGCATCTGTGTGCAGCACAGAGGGAAACACAGACAGCGATTAGAGCAAGACGACAAGTACGCACTTTGTGTCCTTTTATCTGTGATATGAACTGATACAAAGCAGCAAGTTCAGCCTTAGAGCCCAACCTAATTCATCACGCGTTCTTGGTTCGAGACCAGCTAGTTTGCGGGGCCGGAGTTGAACCCATTTTTCGGCCAAGCACCGAGTGCTTCCGCAGTGGAAAACCCGCCTAACGGTTCAAATAAAACCCTGTTGGTGGGAAAGAGGCTACAGTGCTTTAGAGTACAAAGCACATTTAGCCAATCATGAATACAGAGCTGGAATTTATCTACCTCACATCACATCTACTGATGTGGACTCTCCAGTTAACCTGCATGTCTTTGGCCTGTGGGAGGAAGCCAAACCCAGGGAGAACATGCCAGCTCCACACTGAGAGAACCCAGCAGGGGGATTCTAACCAGGACCTTCTTGCTGGAACCTCTTTTTGCTTCACTTTGAAGCTGATAATTGATCACAGACTTTCCTTCATCTGAGCCTAACTGGATGTGATGTCTGTAATCAGTAATCAATAATCTTAATTTGTTTGTTGAAGTTTGGACTCCTCACAGCATCAAGGTTGCGGTTGCTCCCTTCGTCCTGGAGCAACTGACAGAGACAGTTACAGACTTTCGTATGTCTTCATACCTGCTGACACACATACAGTTGTCATAATTTTCCAACCCTGTACCTCACCCAGATCCATTTGGTAGTCATGAACAATCTTCTGACACATTTATGGCTGGATATTTGACCACTCTTCTTTGCAGAATTGGTAGAGTCCATTTAAATTGGTTGGTTTTCCTGGCATCAACCCAAAAAATTTCAATGGGGTGAGGTTGGGGCTTTGGGAAGACCATTCCAGAAGCTGAATGTTTTATCCATTACTAAATCGGATTTAATGTTTCAAGCATCTAGCTATTGATTTGAGGTGAAGTTGACAAATTTGGAGTTAGTCCTCCTCCTTCAATAGTTCATCCACTCTGTGCAACGTACCAGTACCTTTGGCAGAAAAACAGCCCCAGATCATGATGCTACCACCACCATCTTTGACAGTTAGTATAGTGTTCTTAGGTTTGAAAGCCTCACCTCAAACAAACATCTTGTCATTGAGGCCAAACAGCTCAATCTTTGTCTTGTCTGACCATCAAACTTTTTTCCAGAAGGCATTTGGCTCATCCATGTGGGCAGCTGCACATTTCACTCGAGCTTGAAGGTTTTGATTTTGGAGCAGGGTCTTCTTTCTTGGTCCATGGTGATGTAAAACTGGCCTCTCTGTGGACAGTGATGCTGACGTTCCTGCAGTTTCCAGATCATGATAGGCTTGAGCCTTGGTGGTTCCTGTGTTGTTCCTGACCATCCTAACCAATTTCCTCTCATCTAAGAGTGACAGTTTGGGTCTGCTTCCAGATGTTGACAAAGTAGTGAGACATATCTGAATCACTTTTACTTATGTACAGTTGTTTGAACTGATGATCTTGGAATCTGCAGTTGTTTAGAAATGGCATCAAGTGAACTTCCCAACTTTTGTGAATCTACAATTCTCCTTCTTAGAGCTTCACTGAGTTCCTTGGACTTTACCACTGTTCTGAGTGTTGGTCAGTCCGGTGCTGACTGCTGTCAAACAAATCTTTTTTATTCTGGGGAAGAGAAATTACCAGATGCAGTCAATCATCATTACTAATGTGACGTTAATAAGCCTTGGCCTTGTCAAGTTAAAAAACATTGTAGAACCTTCAGTACCACTTTTTAAAAGATTTAATTGAGGGTACGTGTACTATACTGCCAAAAGTCTTTACTCACCATCCAAATAATTGAATCCAGGTGTTCCAGTCTGTACCTACTGTAGGCATGCAGACTGCTTCTACAAACATTAGTGAAAGAATGGGTCGCTCTCAAGAGCTCAGTGAGTCCCAGCGTGGTACCTGTGCACAAGTCCAGTCACTGCTAAATATTCCACAGTCAGCTGTTAGTGGGATTACAACAAAGTTGAAGTGATTGGGAACGACAACAACTCAGCCATGAAGTGATAGGCCACGTAAAATCACAAAGTGGGGTCAGCGGATGCTGAGGGTCATAGTGCACAGAGGTCACCAACTTTCTGCAGAATCAATCACTGCAGACCTCCAACCTTCATGTGGCCTTCAGATCAGCTGTATCCAAGCCTTACATCACCAAGCTCAATGCAAAGTGTCAATGCAGTGATGTAAAGCACGCCGCCGCTGGACTCTAGAGCAGTGGAGACGTGTTCTCTGGAGTTTGGGGATGGCCCCTTCCTGTTCCAACATGACTGCACACCAGTGCACAAAGCAGCTCCATAAAGACATGGATGAGCCAGTTTGGTGTGGAAGAACTTGACTGGCCTGCACAGAGTCCTGACCTCAGCCTGACAGAACACCTTTGGGATGGATTAGAGCGGAGACTGTGAGCCAGGCCTTCTCTCCAACATCAGTGTCTGACCTCACAGATGTGCTTCTGGAAGAATGGTCAGAAATTCCCATAAATACTCCTAAATCTGTGGAAAGACTTCCCAGAAGAGTTGAAGCTGTTATAGCTGCAAAGGGCCCACATCATATTAAACCCTCTGGATGTTGTCATCACCCTGTTATCAGCCATTAGCATAGCCAAGTGGTTGTCTGGTGCTGAGGAGGACCCTGTACAGTATATATTTGAACCTGTATGTATACTTTGACCCTGGTTGGATTAGAGAAAACCCAAAATAAATTCAAACTTGTGCCCAATTCTTGTTTTTTAAACTAACTAAAGATGTGTAATCATTCCACCCTGGAACAGCTCAAAGAAATCATTAAAAGCCTCAAATTACCATGTCACTCATGCCCATGATGAGTGGATGAAAACTTCTGACCACAGCTGTACCTGAGTACAGGAGAAGTCATTGCTGTGGAGCTAGCTGGCCTTAGATGGAGTGTATCATCAACAAGAATCCAGTGCAGCAAGTGGTCATTAAGATCAAATTGTTCTGAAAGCCTGCTGAATAAAACATGAGGTTGAACCCTGTAAAGAAAAATCATCAGTCCAACAGGAGCATGAAGTCAATTAGAGATGAGGGATAACTGGATTTAGGAACAGGAAGTAGCACTGGATTCTGAACCTGAGGTTCATGCTGTGCTTGTGAAAAATACATGGACCAGAGAAGCTGTTCACCCTGATGGAGCTGAAGACCTTTGTCATGTGACACCTCCACCCTAACCTCACCGCAGTCATCTGACTCGCACTTAAACTCCTGCCTGTATTTTTTTATATTTCTATGTCAGGTCCTTAGAATAACACCGTGATAGGGTCAAAGGTCAAAGATTCCCCTGAACACCTGTCTGTCTGTCCATCAGGTCCAGTTAAAGCTCCTCTCCTTGGTTCTGGTTTCCATACCAGCGTTGGTAAAGAGTCCCGAGCTCAGACGCTTCAGAACGGTGAGTCCTGGGGGGTCCCGGTCCTGCTGTTTGGTAGATGCTGCATGTCCAGGTGAGCTGCAGGTGTAATGGCTCTATGTGCGCAGGTAAGCGGCAGATCCAGCAGCTGGGCAGTCAGCTGCAGCTCAACCAGCACTGCCTGGACACCGCCTTCAACTTCTTTAAGCTGGTCGTCAGCAAACACCTGACCCGAGGCCGCAAGACCGAGCATGTCATTGCTGCCTGCCTCTACCTGGTGTGTCGCACAGAGGGGACGCCACGTATCCTAGCAACTGCTCTGACCCACTGAGCATGTGTGATCTGAAGTGAGGCAGCCAGTTTGTAGACAGACCAGAACACAACATTGATCCGGTGAGACCACGATGGCCTGAGGCTAAGTACCAGCTGATGGGGGTTTCATACCTGCAGCTCAGGTGTGTCTCTTCTGCACAAGAGCATTAGGACTTGAATAAAAATGCTTCTAAAACTCTGAGAGGATAAAGGGTTAAGTCAAGCCGGGCTGGTGAATCAAATATTAAAACAGACACAGACGGTATTATGAAGAGTATAAACCATCAGAGCTGCAGGTGGACACACTCCAGCTGTTGGCAGGAGATTTGTCACATTTATCCATAATCAGCAGCACTGAGGTGTTCATGTCCTGAAATGTGCTGCAGATGTTCTGCTGTTTGTTAAGAGAATCAGAAACTTCTGGAACAGGTAGCAGGTGTTAGAGCTGCTGAGTACAGGAGAAATCACTGACATCTGTCTGCAGGGACGAATGAGCAGAGATCCCCCCCGCAAACAACTCCAGACATTTTCATTGAAATCTGCTCACAAATACGACCGAAAACCTCGATCCACCTACAGGTGGGCGAGGTAATGAGGATTTAACTATAATTAAAAATATACAAAAATAAAATATACAGGGCAGCACGGTGGTTAGCACAGCTAGAATAACATCTAGAAGGCCTGGGTTCGATTCCACCTTGGCCCGGGCCTCGCTGTGTGGAGTTTACATGTTCTCCCCGTGTCTGCGTGGGTTTCCCCCCACAGTCCAAAGACATGCAGTTAGTGGGGTTAAATTGTCCATAGGTGTGAATGGTTGTCTCTCTGTGTTAGCCCTGTGACAGGCTGGTGACCTGTACAGGTGTACCCTGCCTCTTCCCCTATGACAGCTCGGATAGGCTCCAGGACCCCCGCGACCCTGATAAGGAAAAGTGGAAGAGGATGGATGGATAAAAATATACAGGAAGTGTCTTCAGTCTTTGAGGACACAGCCTGTGGATTTAATTCATGATTAACGACTGTTATATCTGAACTCATGAAATCTGCTGACACTTTTAGTAAAACAAACTAAACCTGATTTAAATGATTTAAACACAACCTGAAATCAAATCAAAGTAGAAAGCTGTACTGTCTGCTGTTGTTCCCTCTGTACATGAAACCTTACAGAGGACACAGCCAGGCTGATCTTTCACCTCCAAACCTGCTGGTTTTCCTCAGCTGAGTCTCAGACATGCTGCTGGACCTCAGTGACCTGCTGCAGGTAAGAAGAAGTCTCACCTATTCTCAGAGGTCTCAGTAGACTTGGTCCAGGTGTGACCTTTGTGTTCTGTGCCCAGGTGAACGTCTACATCTTGGGAAAGACCTTCCTGCTGCTGGCTCGTGAACTGTGTATCAACGCTCCTGCCATTGGTGAGACATCTATTCATTTTTTTTATTTAAAATCTACACCACTCCAAAAACTGATAATCCAGTCTTTTACAAATCACTTCAATGGGATAAACAGCTTTAGGAGGAACATATGCCATCATCATCCAGATGATGTCTTTAAAGGGAAGGTCCCACCGAAAAAGGGACAAAGTAGGCCTCAAACTGCTGAAGAGTACTTTATTAAAAAACAACTATCACATTTATCAGTTTCAGCATTTCACTTACTGTCTAGAACACTTTTCCATTGAATACAGGCTTTAAATAATTTGTACGTCATACCATTCATCTGTTTATTTCCATTTTACACACACTGATGTGACCTTGAACACAAAGGGAGGTAAAACTCATCATCCACAACACAAAAAAACCAAACTGAAAATCCTCCTTGGTGTGAGACCACTGAGAAAAAACAATGAAAGAAGCAGCAGTTCAGGTTTTAAATAAATAAACTGTAAGCAGTAACTCCTCCTTCAGGCGCTGCAGCTACAGAACTTCACCTGCCAGGTGGCGCTGTAAAGCCTGAACTTTGGCTTTATAGTGACATCTAGTAGCAGGAAACAACAACTTCCTTTTTTTCATCACCTCAAAGAATCAGCAGCACTCAGTTTCACACAAACTTTAATATTCACCAAACACTTCTAACGAACCGGACAGCAATCAGCTCCAGTTCCACGGCACAGTTCCGTCACCGTGGCTCGTCTGAATCAGAGCTGCAGGCTCTGACTTCCTGCCTGAGTTTGAGTCCTTCAGTCCAGGTTCTGGTTTAGCAGTAGAAGATGAGTTCAGGGATCTGCCCACCCTGTACTCCAGTGCCGTTGGTACTGTCTGATGAGCACTGGAACTGGAAGGTCACTTTCCCACACTGCACTTCAGTCATCCCCTCCTGGCCAAAGTAACTCAGCTCGTTTCCGTCCAGGACGCCGCTGACCGTGTAGAAGGTGTCCTGCTCTACCTGCACCGGGTGCTCGAACCACACCGGGAAGGTGCTGCTCGAACCATCTGACAGGAACTTGGTGAGGTTCTGGGCCAGAACGGTTCCCTGTCTCTTCAGTTCGATCCTCACAATGTACTCGGCTTTCCTGCCACTGGACCCGTACAGACCAAGTCCAGCCACGAAGATCCTCCGGTCCACGGCAAACTGGATGCTGTCACAGCGCCCCCTGTATCTCCACTGGTTGCTGCGGTAGGCTGAGGACTGGAAGCGGTGACACCTCTGTGGCACCAGCCCCACCCGATTCACCACAGGGAATTCCAGTCTGGGTTTGTTGGTGGCTGTGAACCACAGGAAAACATCGTGGGCCTCTTTGAGTGTCAGCACATCTGACTGTGCCGCCCCATCTGCAAACTCCTGCAGTGTCATGGAAGGGAATCGGATCAGGTACAGGGCCTTACCCAGCACCGTGCGCTGATTCCCGGGGGTCACCGTCAAGCCCTGCCGCCGACACTCAGCCGCCGCCCAGCACAGCACTGCCTGAAACACCACGACCTCATGGGTGTTGAGCGTTTCTCTCTGCAGGATGATCTCCAGTGTGGGCAAGTCGATCTCACAGAAGCCTTCAGACCGCAAAGCGAGCTCGGCCTGAGCGTCGATCACCTCCCAGCAGTGCTGCGTCAGCTCCGGCTCCTCGAACAGCCGACTCTGAGACAGCAGCACGCAGGCGTTCTTTGCCTCCAGGCTTGTCTCCAAGAAGGCCACGCAGGCCCTCGCCAATGCAGGGACAATGTACTTCTTAGCGGCGTAAAGTGTTGCGAGCACGGTGTCGGCCTCCAACTCAATCTCATCGCTGTACAAGTACCTGAGACAGAGCACATGGTAGAATAAGACATGTGGAGGTCATGCTGCAACAAATGGTATAACACATGCATCCACAACTGACTGCACTGGGTCTATTTACTGCCACTGTGGAGCCGAAACATAAGTTACCTCTAAATCTCGTGAACATGATGGAAATGACCCCATGATTCTGGGGTCATTTCCATCCTATCTGGTCTCGAGCTCCACCATAAACTACACCACCTGCCTTATTCTCCTGTCAGCCACCTGTTAAATACCCTTTTGATTCCAAAGTCCTGGTTCTAGAACATCAGTCTCTGAAGCAGAATTCCTCTTACCCACTCCACAGGGTCTACAGCCTTCAGGGGTCCTCCCCACCCAAAACTCCCTCCTTCAGATCCTACCTCAAAACAAACTGATCCAGACAAACGGCTATACTCGGATCCGGTTTTGACAGATTTCATGGTCATCATCTTAACTCTGCTTTCCTGATGGTTTGTTACATATTGCCATGATAGCCCCTAAACCCCCATCAGAATACTGAAACACTTTACAGGACCTGAATCCTTGTAGTTAAGTGAAGCCCCTCCCTCTCTGGCTCCTGGACCTGTATCCTAGACTAGTGAGGCCCGCGAGAAGGGCAACTTTCTCTCCACATGGGGCAGATGACCAAGCTGGTGAGTACTTCCAGCACTCAGCTAGCTGCAAATTCACTAACAGTTGACCCGGTCTTGAGTTCAGACTCACTTTAAGAGGATGAGGAAAGCAGCTGGCTCAACGTCAGGGATGTGGATAACCGACTGCCCCTCTGCCAGATCTCCATAAAACATGGCTCCAAACACTGAGCTGCCCACCGCCAGGACATACTGTAACACAAAGGAATCCAGCACAATATGGACCACAGGCTCAGGGGGACTGGGTTCTGGAACAAAGTATCAGTGGCACCAGCTTCTGTACCTTATGAGCAGGAACAGTCTGAGTCTCTCCTGGAGAACCAACAATGAAGTGGACATCAGCCATCTGCTCGTTGTTGAACATCAGAGCATTCCTGCAGGCAAACAACAACAGACTCGAGTTGGTGTTCATTATTAGTGCTGAACAAACAGCTGCGATTTAGAGTCTTCACAGTCATAATCATCACTCAGAGATACACAACAACAACACGGAATTCACTGATGGACCTGACAGAGAAAGAGAACAAACTGTAGGCTCGACTGTCCAAACACTTAAACCCGTAAAAACCAAAGGAGTCACTACGAGGAGGCAGTCAGTGAATCAGCAACAAGGTCAGTAAGTTAGCAACAGTCGAGCATCAGGTCCGAGGCACCTTCCAGGAATGGTGATGCTATTTTCTGGAGCTCTGATTGGTCAGTAGGTGGTGATTTCATACCGGGGGCCTATCCCAGGAAGCATGTTCAATAAACTGAGTTTCCTGTTCCAGAACAGCTGATCAGAGTTTGTTCAATCAGCTCTGAGTACGATCACCCTGAGTTAGCGCGTGCGTGAGTAAGGAAAGAAAGCCATCATCAAAGGAGCGCCGACACCAGGATTCACCATGGCAACAGGTGAATAAAGGGCGGAGCCTCCATTGTAATCTGATGATGGAGGATCGTACGTGTCAGTTTGTTATCAAATATATCATTTCTTTATAATATCTGCTGTCATCATTTACACAACTTGAATCTCCATCAGATGAAGCTGAATCCTAATTTCACATTTGATTTATAAAATCTAATAATTCAGCCTGACGGACAAACTGCAGGAGACAGAAAGTGAAGATAAAACTGTGGAGAAACAGCTCAGACTGAGTTTACTGACCGACCTGTGTGTTAGAGACTGAGACAGCAGCAGACCCCGGGGGCGGAGCTGACCTCAGGTCAGTTTGTTACTCAGTAAAAACTGTTTTTGCTGCAGTTTATGACAGTTCAGTTTATGACAGTTCAGTTTATGGCCATTTAACTGTTTAAATAATTATTCAGTAAAAAAGTTTTCTAATTCCCAACCGAACAAAACAAGGAAGCGCACTCCCGACTTCCCACAGTTGCAGTTGCAGTGCTTTGTGTAGCACCAAAACACAAAATAGGGGTCTGCTCCCCGCGCACACAAATCTGCTGCTGGTGAACGGTGGATGCTCGGTGTGATTTGATCGCCGTCACACCGTCCCAGGTCAAATTTATATTTATTCTTTACAAAACGCCTCTCGATCATTCCCCATGACCGGCTTAATAACCCTCTGGGGTCCGGGGTATATTTGGCCATTTTTGACTACTTTTGTTTTTAGCTTCATAGTTGACCTTAGAAACTGTTTACCCTGCCTTGTTTGGTATAATTTTTTTTCAGCACACTCATGTGTGTGACTGTATAATTACTCTTATTTTGACATCCTGTATCAACACACTGGACTTACAATCACATAAAAACATCAAATCAGAGTAGAAAAAGTTAGATTTTTTTACTGTAAAAATCAGAAACATGCTTAATTATTTTTACAATTAAAATGCAAATATAAGTTGTAAATTTTCAAAACTTGTGTAAAAATATAGTAAATAATAAAGTTAAATACAACTATTCACATTACAATGCAGGAAAGGCCTCAGGTGTTTTTGTGTACAACTATTTGCAGAGCAATCAGGACTCACAATAAGATGCTAGACAAATTATTTACGCCACCTCAAAAAAAGAGTTTCTGTCCTCCACAAGACTGAGGGGCCCATCACAGGCAAAACTTGCCAGTAATGTTTCTCTTTTACCACTTTTTCACCTGCTCCTCAGCAGCCAAATGCACCCAAATGCATCATGTTACCACATAATGTTCTGATTGGTTGATATGGTGCATTTTTACACCAATGGGAGGAGGTTGTCGGAAATTATTTTGTTTTATTTTTGTTAGCAGGCACTTCCTGTTAGCGAAACTCACGTTTTCGTGCATCGAAGGTGAGGACAATATACAGGAAAAAGCATGGCATAAATTATTGGACATAACTCTGGTTTTACTTGGATTATTTACGTAATTTAAAAACTGGTACATAGTTGGAAGTCTGCACTTTCGATTCATGGCAGCAGCGTCCCGATGATATGTCATCTCAAATCAGTGATGTCATTTTGACCCACCACCGCATCCGTGGACTCCAGAGGGTTTAGCCAGTCTTTGCCGGGTCATCGAGCCAAAGTTGTGAAAACTACATTTTCCTATGACAAGGCACAAAATGACTCCGTGCCTGTGCACAGCAGATCGGACAGCGGAACCAATCGTCTATCAACGTCAGCTCAGGTCCTGCTGAGTAGTTATATTTCTATACAGATTTTTTAATTAAACGAACTTAAAACAAAAAGTCTGCATCAATGGAAAGATCAAAACATATTGAAGGGGTGATGAAAAATTTACTACCAAGTCAAATTCTGTTTATACGACGGAGTATTAGGGCCACATTTAGAAAAAAAAATAAATCGTGCATTTTGAGAATAAAGTCAAAATTTCGAGAAAAAAGTCGAAATAGTATTTTGAGAATAAAGTCGAAATACTATTTCGAGAAAAAAGTCGAAGTCGTCATTTCAAGTCAAATAACAGCCACGGCTGCTATACCCTCTACAAAATGACTTGGGTAGATGAAACAACTTGATCAGCTGTCTTAGGGGCTCTACACACGGGGAGCGAAGTCGCTCCCTCTCCATTCATAGAACTTCTGCGAAGCGATTGTGGCGTCCTTGCACAAGTTCCATAGGAAATGAATGGAGAGCGAGCGACGTCGCTCCCCATGAGGCGAGCCCCTTATTGTGACTTGTGATTCTGAAAATCCCCTCTGTACTGCACGAAGGTGCATTCATCGAAATCCTTGCATCTGACCATTGCCAGTTTGTGTGGTTCTCCTTCTGAGCCGATGCAGCTTTCTGCACATCTCATTACCATCCTCATAGTTATCACTCCATTGTGTTTGTGTACTAAAAGATAAATAAGTTCCGATTCTTAAGTATAGTTTTGCTAACTCATAATACAAGACATTCTGGAGGTTATAGTAGACGTGGCATGGCAGGTGTTTGACTTGAAACGACTTAAATCTGCACATTGACTTTATTCTCAAAATACTATTTTGACTTTTTTCTCAAAATTTCAACTTTTTTCTCGAAATTTTGACTTTTTTCTCAAAATTTTGACTTTATTCTCGAAAAAAATTTTCGACTTTATTCTCGAAATTTTGACTTTATTCTCGAAATTTTGACTATTCTCAAAATGCACAATTAATTTTTTGTTCTCAATGTGGCCCTAATACTCCTTCGTATGTTTACTACCTTTTAATAGCCTTAATCTGAGCTCATTTAATTTACTACCTTTTACTACTCCGCAGAAACTCTGGTTTACCTCTCTGTTTGTTCGTGGTTGTTTACCTCTCTCTCTAACTATATCGTTGTTGTTGTTGTTTACCTGTCTCTAAATATATCGTTGTTGTTTACCTCTCTCTGTTTGCTCGCCGTTTACCTCTCTCTAACATTATTGTTGTTGTTGTTTACCTCTCTGACTATATTGTTGTTGTTTACCTCTCTCTGTTTGCTCGTCATTGTTTACCTCTAACTATATCGTTGTTGTTTACCTCTCTCTAACTATATCGTTGTTGTTTACCTCTGTTTGCTCGTTGTTGTTACCTCTAACTTTATCATTGTTGTTTACCTCTCTCTGTTTGCTCGTCATTGTTTACCTCTCTGTTTGCTCGTCGTTGTTTACCTCTCTCTAACTATATCGTTGTTGTTTACCTGTCTCTGACTATATCATTGTTTACCTCTAACTATATCGTTGTTGTTTACCTCTGTTTGCTCGTTGTTGTTTACCTCTCTCTAACTATATTGTTGTTGTTTACCTCTCTGTTTGCTCGTTGTTGTTTACCTCTCTCTGTTTGCTCGTTGTTGTTTACCTCTAACTATATCGTTGTTGTTTACCTGTCTGTTTGCTCGTTGTTGTTTACCTCTCACTGTTTGCTCGTTGTTGTTTACCTCTAACTATATCGTTGTTGTTTACCTGTCTCTGTTTGCTCGTTGTTGTTTACCTCTCACTGTTTGCTCGTTGTTGTTTACCTCTAACTATATCGTTGTTGTTTACCTGTCTGTTTGCTCGTTGTTGTTTACCTCTCACTGTTTGCTCGTTGTTGTTTACCTCTAACTATATCGTTGTTGTTTACCTCTCTCTGTTTGCTCGTTGTTGTTTACCTCTCTCTGAGGGTGGGGTGGGCAGCCTGCCAGCTGTCTCTTTCCTCTGGGTTGCTGTCGTTGCTGTTTGGCTGCGAGGCCGTGTCTCCACAAACGTCCTCAGCGGTCAGCTGTGGGTCGCTCACCTGGATGAAACTCTTCTTCACCTCCAAAACCTCCACCTCCTCGCCATGAGGGAGGCTGGTGGAGAACAATTCAGCCGCCATCTCCTCCTCAGGGAGTGGGCAGAATCAACACGTCACAGCATAGCAGCCTCCTGTGGGCCAGAGAGTCAGAGATTATAATCCCCAGAGATTAAATCCAGATTATCGGACAGCAGAACGTTTGGTCTGTCCTGAAACACAGAAATCAGACAGCTGCTCCACTCTGAAATCATTCTTGCATTTTAAAGACTCGTTCAGTTAATGCAAGTCTGTTCAGGTGTGCTTACCTGAGCTGCTGTGGTAATGCTTCATCTGTCTGTGCGTCTTTCAGTCTGGTCATTGATCACTTGCATGAATCCAGCCAGTGAACACCACCTTCATCCATCAGAAGCTTTGGCTTTGACTGCTGTTCTCAGAAAAACGTCATCAACGTAGTCGATAAGCCACGCCACGACTGCTTCAGCATTGCGAGTTTAGCGGGAGCTCCGAGTCGAGTCCCTTAACTATCGATCATCAATAATGACAGTTCTCCGTTCCGATCACGTTCCAGCATCACCTCCTCCTCTTCTTCCTCGCTTCTTATCGTCGTACCTGCGGCGGGTTTATCAGCCGTGCCGAGACGTGCCGGTCCCGGCGCGTGTGTCACGGAGTATCGGTGTGCAGGATACCAGTTTGACTCCCGCCGTTCTGCCGTCCTTCCGCCGTTAACGTTAAAAACAACCAAGCCGCTACCGCCTAGCTCCGGCCGCCATTTTAGGTCTAGCTGCTTCTTCCGCCTTCACCGCCGCTTTGTGCTAGCAGAGGGCGACAGAGCGCGGGAAACAACAGAGCAACTGCGCAGCCGCAAACGTTTCCATGGATATACGGACTGTGTATGTACATACACAGATGAATTGATATGTGTTTATATATGGGGTAAGATAACTGTCAAAAACAATGTATGTGTAAGGAGTCTAAATTCATACATGTAAGTCAATAAACGTGCATAAATATAAGATTTGTATTTCGAATGCAATCTACAAAGTTACAACTTCTCAACAATACAAGTACAAATCACAAATTTACAAGTACAAACCTCTAACTATTGAACGTCATACTGCGCATGCGCCTGGGTGGCTTAGTGGTGAAGCACAATACCACATACACACGCCGCGTTGCAGTGCGGGCGGCCCGGGTTCGCGTCCCGTGCAGGCCCGGGGCCGATTTGCCTGTGTGTCTTTCCCTGTATCTTTCCTCCATTTCCTGTCTCTCTCCCCTGTCACGAAAAGACTCTAACAGACAACAGATAAGACCAGTAAGGCTTTCTCCACCGGAATAGTTCGGAATGAGCCACCAACCAGGAAGAAGTATCCTCCATCCGCCATAAGAATGCAGTATGACGTGGCTTCGGCGTTGATATAAATACGCCGTGTCTCAATGATCTGATGTATTTTAGGAGCAGCTGAAGATGATATTGAATTAAAAGATTGATTCATAGATTTCTTTTCTGGCCTGTTTCCCTCATCCCGCAGATGACTGCCAGCCCGCAGGTTTATTCCGTTTTCCTTCCCACTGTTTCCCATTGCTTGCTCATAGGGGCTCGTCTGATTGGTCGGTTTCCTCTGTATTGTTGCAGGGTCTTGTTGAGGCGACTGTTGTTGTCATTTGGTGCTATATAAATAAAATTGAATGAACTGAATGATTGTTTTTCGATTTCTGTTGATGTCACAATAATAAAGTGGACTGTCCTGGCCCCGGTAACGAACCCTGACCCCATGTTTACATATCGTATAGATAATAACAGCAAAGCACTCTTCCTCCTCCTCCTCTTCAGACCCCTGCCTGTACATCCCTCGCTTTGCTCACATGTTGGAGTTCGGGGTGAAGACTCACGAGGTTTCCATGACGGCTCTTCGTCTCGTTCAGAGGATGAAGAGGGACTGGATGCACACAGGACGCCGACCCTCCGGACTCTGTGGAGCAGGTACAACATGGAGGCTGTCACCATAGCAACAAATAAAAATGGCATTGTGCGTGAAGCAGACAGTAATGCTCCTCCTCTTCCTCCTCTTCAGCTCTCCTGGTAGCAGCTCGGATGCATAAGTTTCGTCGTTCAGTGAAGGATGTGATCAGTGTGGTGAAGGTCTGTCAGACCACTCTGAGGAAGAGGTGAGGGCTGCAGCACATCCCTTAAAGGCCTCAGCACACATGAGCCGGTACAAGAAGGAAGTAAATTTCAGTGTCTTTCCCTCCCTCCAGGTTAACAGAGTTTGAAGACACGCCCACCAGTCAGCTGACCATTGATGAGTTCATGAGAGTAGATCTGGAGCAGGAGTGCGATCCCCCCTCTTTCACTGCTGCACAGCACAAAGCCAAAATGCAGCAGGTAGATCTGTGTCTCTGATTGGCTGCAGCAGGTAGATCTGTGTCTCTGATTGGTTGCAGCAGGTAGATCTGTGTCTCTGATTGGCTGCAGCAGGTAGATCTGTGTCTCTGATTGGCTGCAGGAGGTAGATCTGTGTCTCTGATTGGCTGCAGATCTGTGTCTCTCGGCTAACTAGTTTGTGTTTTCTGGTTTGCAGTTAGAGCAGGAGCTGGCTAAAAAGCTAGATGAGGTTGAAGGTCAGTTTCTACTTCTTACCTGACTGTTCACATAGACTACCTCGGGTGGGGGGGTGGGTTTTAGAATCTTTAAAACATTTTCTGTCATCATTAGGAGAAATCAGCTGCTACAAAAACGAGATTGAAACCGAGCTGGAGAAGAGTCGGCCCAAACTCAGAGGGATCTACGCCGCCTATGCCAAAGAAGTTGGTCAGTACTACTTCTTGGTCACCTGACTACCCAACCATGCCCACACAAATACGCAACACCTCCTACATTCTGCTTTCAGACTCCGAGGACAACCACGAGGTTTTGTCCTCGCCATCTGAGCCCGAGGAGGCTGAGGGCGAAGACGCTGAATTCCAAGCAGCCACCCAGCACCTGACTGAGGACTTCCTGTGTCAGGTGATCCAGGAGGAGCAGGGAAGGGGCACAAAGGGAGATCACAGTGTCTCTGAACAGGAGGCAGAGCCAGAGAAGGGGGAGGCGGGACCACACCGTCAGGTTGCCCCTCTGACATCCATCCTGGGAAAACTGGAGAGCGCCGCCAGCCTGAGCCTCCAGCAGACCTTCCAGACCACCGACACATCAGAGCCTGGTGGGAAAGCTAACGGTGAGGATAACAACTGGTACATCATAGTGACATCATCATTACATCACCAAGCAGTCAGAATTGGTTAATAAGAAACAATTAAGCTCTCCATTTGTTTTTAGGCGATCAGTCACAGAATGAAGAGCTGGACCTGGAAGGTATCGACGATCAGGAGATTGATAAGGTCAGTTTACATTTCCTCAGGTAAAAGCACACATAACCAAGGAAGTGTCATTTCAGAATAAAGTTAGACTTCTACTGTGAAAGTACACTTCTGCAGGATGTGCTCCTCTCTGATTGGTTCATCCTGTGTGGTGCAGTACATCCTAAATGAGAAGGAGGTTCAGGTGAAGACAGAACTGTGGATGAAGCAGAACGCTGAATACCTGAAGGAGCAGAAAGGTGGTCGCCTTTATCAATGACTACTAATTCACATTATTGACTACTGATATGCATTATTGATTACTGATTGATTGGTGTTTGTGTTCCCAGAGAAAGAGGAGAGGATAAACAAAGAGAAGGAGGAGGGTACCTACAAGGAGAAGGTCAGTGAAGCCCAGAATATCCCAGCTACCAGTCTAGAGGATCACCTGTAGCTCCACCCAAATGACTTCTGACCCCACGTGCTGTGTGCTTTTGCAGAAAAAGAAGTCATCTAAGAAGCGGGATCAGATTGAGGCATCAACGGCGGGTGAGGCAATTGAGAAAATGTTGGAGAAAAAGAAGATCTCCAGTAAGATCAATTATGATGTCCTCAGAGACCTGAACAGAGGGACAGGAAGTCCCAGCAGGTCCCCTGACCACACCCCCGATACCACTGCAACACGAAAACGACTCAACCGCCGGCGGCGTAGGAAGACCAGCGAGACTAACCAAGACCTTGCAGCTAACACCAGCATCATGGGGAAGAGGTATCTGAGATGATCTATTATCAATAATCTGTCATTTGTAATGAGTATTCTCTAATCTACTTCATTCTGATATTTCTTCTTCTGCTGTGTCAGGTTCCGACACCTCATTTCCTCAACACCAAAGAAGAAGAAAATAGTTCCTCAGGTTAGCAACCACACATCAACCTGCCTCATCTGCCTGTCCTTCCTCACTTGTCTCACCTGGTTTACTTCAATACAGTTCAGTTCATCCATCCTTCCTTCCATTCTCTTCCTCTTATCTGGGTCTGGGTCACAGGGGCAACAGCCTAAGCAGAGAAACCCAGGCTTCCTTCCTCTCAGCCACCTCCCCCAGCTTATCCAGGGGGACACTGAGGCGTTCCCAGACCAGCCGAGAGATATAATCTCTCCAGCATGTCCTGGGTCTGTCCCAGGGACTGACTCTTCCTGGTAGGACATGCCTGGAACGCCTCACCCAAGAGGCAGCCAGGAGGCATCCTAGTCAGATGGCCAAACTGCCTCAGCTGGCTCCTTTCAATGTGGAGGAGCAGCGGCTCTACTCTGAGCCCCTCCCGAATGGCTGCACTCCTCACCTTATCTCTAAGGGAGAGGCCAGCCACCCTTCAGAGGAAGCTCATTTCTGCCGCTTGCATCCGCGATCTCGTTCTTTTGCTCACTACACAAAGCTCGTGATTATGGGTGATGTTAGGAACGTAGATTGAGCAGTAAATCAACAGCTTTGCTCAGCGCTCTTTTTTCCACAACAGACCGGTGAACTGGAGATGCAGCCCCAATGCGTCTGGCAATCTCGGGCTCCCTACTTCTCTCACTCATGAACAAGACCTCGAGATACTTAAATTTCTCCACTTGGTGCAGCAACTCATCCCTAAGCCAAAGTGGGAACTCCACCCTTTTCCAGCTGAAATTCTGTCCATTAAAGTTACAGAATTGGTGACAAAGGGCAGCCTTGGCAGAGTCCAACCCCATCAAAACTAGTCCAGTTTATAACCGGCAGCACCCTGAGGTTATTCAAGTCAATTCAGTTCAATTCAATTTGATTTATAAAGTGCCAAATCATAACAGTCGTCTCAAGGTCCTTTATATTGTATGGTAAAGACTCTACAATAATTACAGAGAAAATCCAAGCACTTGGTGAAAGTGGGAAGGAAAAATTCCCTTTTAACAGGAAGAAACCTCCAGCAGAACCAGGCTCAGGGAGGGGGGGTCATCTGCTGTGACTGGGAGGGAGACAGGACAAAAGACACACTGTGTGAAAAGAGGTGAATGGAAAGAAACACTCAGTACCCCCCTCCCCCCAGCAGCCTAGGCCTATAGCAGCATAACTAAGGGAGGGTTCAGGGTCACCTGATCCAGCCCTAACTATAAGCTTGATCATAAAGGAAAGTTTTAAGCCTAATCTTAAAAATAGAGAGGGTGTCTGTCTCCTGAATCCAAGCTGGGAGCTGGTTCCACAGAAGAGGCGCCTGAAAGCTGAAGGCTCTGCCTCCCATTCTACTCTTAAATGGACTGGTTCTTATATAGTGCTTTTCTAATCTACTTTGAGCACTATATAACACAACATGCTTCATTCACCCATTCACACACATTCATACTCATGAAGGCTTTTCAGGGAGCTTTTAGGACAGCCTGATAATAATGAATTACAATAGTCCAGCCTAGAAGTAATAAATGCATGAATGAGCTTTTCAGCATCACTCTGAGAAAGGATGTTTCTAATTTTTGAAATATTGCGCAAATGCAAAAAATCAGTCCTGCATATTTGTTTAATATGTGCATTGAAGGACATATCCTGGTCAAAAATGACTCCAAGATTTCTCACAGTGTTACTGGAGGCCAAAGTAATGCCATCCAGAGTAAGTATCTGGTTAGACACCATGTTTCTAAGATTTGTGGGGCCGAGAACAAGAATTTCAGTTTGATCTGAATTTAGAAGCAGGAAATTAGAGGTCATCCAGGCCTTTATGTCTTTAAGACATTCCTGCAGCTTAACTCATTGATGTGTGTCATCTGGCTTCATTGATAGGTAAAGCTGAGTATCATCTGCATAACAATGAAAATTGATACAATGCTTTCTAATAATACTGCCTAAGGGAAGCATGTATAATGTAAATAGAATTGGTCCTAGCACAGAACCCTGTGGAACTCCATAATTAACCTTAGTGTGTGAAGAAGACTCCCCATTTACATGAACAAATTGGAGTCTATGAGATAAATATGATTCAAACCACTGCAGTGCAGTACCTTTAATACCTATAGCAAGCTCTAATCTCTGTAATAAAATGTTATGGTCAACAGTATCAAAGCTGCACTGAGGTCCAACAGGACAAGAACAGAGATGAGTCCACTGTCAGAGGCTGTAAGAAGATCATTTGTAACCTTCACTAATGCTGTTTCTGTACTGTGATGAATTCTGAAACCTGACTGAAACTCTTCAAATAAACCGTTCCTCTGCAGATGATCAGTGAGCTGTTTTACAACTACTCTTTCAAGAATCTTTGAGAGAAAAGGAAGGTTGGAGATTGGCCTATAATTAGCTAAGACAACTGGGTCAGTGATGGCTTTTTGAAGTTAACTCAAAGATCAGTCAGACTCTAAACAAATACCAGCAGTGCTGAAAGCAGCCGAACATGAAGATAAATCTTTTAGATGCTTATGAATATTTTTTTCTCTGTCTACAATTTAATTTGAGAAGAAAATCATGATGTCACTACTAGTTAAAGTGAAAGGAATACTCATTTAACTCTTTGGTGCAGTTGATGAAGCTGTATTATTTATTGTTTTTGAATTTTTATGCTTAGTTTTTTGCTGATTTTAGCTTTGGTTTTTGGTGGTCTGGGAGCAGCACCGACTCTATGGGGATGGGGTTTTGGGGGGATGGCAGGAGGAGAGAAGCTGCAGAGAGGCGTGTAAGACTGCAACTCTGCTTCCTGGTCTCAACCCTGGGTAGTCAGTTTTTAGGAGGGTTAATAAATTTGGCCAGATTTCTAGAAATGAGAGCTGCTCCATCCAAAGTGGGATGGATGCCGTCTCTCCTAAAGGAGAACATGCAGCTAAGCATGTTCTCCTTGTCTGATTGGGGAGGGGCCAAGTTTAACTTGATGTTAAACTTTTAGGTAGAGGGTGCTGTCTCCATGGAAACAGAAACACCAACAATGGCTGAGCACAACCCACCCTCAGACTGTACTACTGAAAGAAGCTCCGCCCCCCAAGCTGCACCACTCCCTGTGGAGGAGGAAGAGGAAGAAGAAGAGGAGGAGGAGGCAGAAGACGAATGCATTAGCGCTCTGCAGCTGGTGGGAGGTCAGTCAAGGTTTTGATTCTGGAAATCATCGTGGAAATCATACAGTAATTGATTATTGATTGATTAATTTGTGTCATCCAGATTACGGCTGTGAGGCAGAGGAGGAGGAAGTCTTTTAGCTCTGCTCTAGTGACCTTTAACCCCAGTGAAGAAACTCCATCCAGGCTCCAAAGCCGAGGCAGCTGATCCATGTCCCACAGATCAATATAATTTCTCATATCAGAGAAATTAGTTAATCTGTTTTTAATTGTGCTCTGATTGATCGCTGATCACTTTTATTCCTACTGAAGCTTTTAGATGTTTTTGTACCGACATGAAATCAGTTGTGTGTGTGTTTGTTGTTGTTTATTCCTGTATTTTATCTTTCTGATGTACAAACAAACAATGAGACAAACATTCCTTCACAATAAAGAAATCTGTGTGGTCCCAGGCCCGGTTCTTTTTAAACCTGTCCTGTTCAGCAGCTTAAACGAGCAGAATTATGGTCTGTGTGCTTTGCTAACAGGAGCTCTATATAGGCTCCACTCGTTAGTCTCTTTTCCTTCTTAATTATTGACATTGGTATGATGAGTTTTCCTGTGCCGGAGCTGACAGGTGGGGAGGGGCAGATTAATGAAAGGAAAGAAGTGATAAAGAGGAAGAAGAGGGGAGGAAAAGGGAGGAGCAACAGTAATGAGTTGCTAACTGCTGCATCCGTGACATTTACAAACCAAACAGCACCTGAAAGAGTGAAAAGCAGAAACAAGCACACAATCTTGCTTTATTGTTTGTGTCAGTGTATTATGTGTGTGTCATGAAACGTACTTGATAATGAGGGTGAGAAGCTGCAATAACACCCCCCAGAAGCCTGAGCAGACAGAGGATCAACAACCATGCCAAAACAGCCGGCTGCATGCCTCAGAACCACAAAGCACCCACGCCCCGGGGGCAGCAATGAGCAGCGGAGAGTAGTAGAGACCCCCACCCTCCACGACAATGTTTAACAGGGGTCAAGGTTCAGTATGTCCCAGACACAGGCACAGTCATAGACATACCCGCACATACACATAGATTCACAGACACACATCAGCCTCCCTCTGAGTGCAGGCCCCTGAACCACCACCCAGCCCCCAACCTGGGCAGGGTGCAGGAAATAGGGGCATAGGAAGACATGTTGGTGTATGTAAGTGCACGAGGTGTAAAGGATGAGTGTGACTGTGTGAAAACTAGAGTGCTATTAACATTAAGGGGGCAGATGGGCTGTAGCTCAGGGGGCAGAGCAGGTCATCTACTAACCGGAACGTTGGTGGTTTAATTCCTGGCTGTTCCAGTCTGCGTGCAGTAACACACCTGCCCCCAAAGGTCCTTTGTGTATAGTGATGTGTCATGAGCTGTAGTGACTAGGCAGCCACAAACAAAGCCACATAAATGTACTGAGACAAGCTGCCCCCCCCTCCAAACTACCCCACTGAGTGACAACTGCTCCCCCACCTGAATGCCCCCCACCCCCACCCCTCAATGGAACTGCACACACCCCAGAATCCCAGAAGTGCAGACTGGACATCCTGATGTGGGCCAACCCACCAATGTGGTGCTGCGCCTGAGGCAACCTGGATTGTGCTCATCCAGTTCTGAGACCGTCCTGTTCAATTCAATTCAGTTCAATTCGATTTTATTTATATAGCGCCAAATCACAACAAACTGTCGCCTCAAGGCGCTTTGTATTGTGGGTAAAGACCCTACAACCATCTGACCATCTGAGTAGTAATATAATGGCGGCTTTTGTGGGCCAACCCAAAAGTTGTGCGAGTGCATGTTCGTGCATGTGCACATACCATGGGGGGGAGGTTGGCTACTCATTACTACTCATCTGGTTCCGTCTGACCATTTCAGCGCCTCACTAAATTCAGATCTTTTACACAAACACCAAAAGGAGTCTCCAAGGAGTCCTTCCTCCCTGTCATTTGATTGTTGAGGTTCTCTCTAATGTTTTTACCTTATAAAATGACTGTTGTTATGAAGTGGAACTGGATAAAGTTTGAAGTTAAAATGTTGCCCCCATGTTGACACCAGCAGGACAAACACAGAGCTGAGAGAAGTCATTTATTAACACCGTGAGTCAAACCTCTACAGAAAGTCTTCTCTTGGAGCTTTGTGGCTGCATTGTTCCTTTGAATCTGTGGAGTCGTATGACGCCTCCCTGAGACAGGAAGCCTGTTCACTCTTCTACTGAGAGCTCTTCCCAACTGCCGTTCCCCCTCAGCCTGCCAGACAAGTCCCAGGGTTCGCAGATCTCTCAGTACCCAAATGTCTGTTTGATGGCCTGGAGGTAAAAGCGGATCCAGCCCTGCCTGGTAGAGTCCTCCTCCTCCACTGGGACTCCTTGGCACTCCAGCCTCAGCTCCGTGTCGTCTCCCCGGTCCTCCAACTCCAGATTCACGGTAGCATAGTGCTCTAAGAAGAAACCAGAGAGGTTGGAGGTGGGAGCATCCCTGAATCCAGCAGCAGAAACACACAAACTCATCACATCTTAACAGGAAGACTCACTGTTGGGCCATGTCCTGAACCGCCACCTCATCCCAATCCTCTGATCTGGCACCTGCAGGGAGGGGCACAGTCCGGTTACCATGACAACAGGATACAGACTTAATGAAGACTGAGTGGCTGCGTGCTCACCAGTTGCGTGAACTCTCCGCTGACATTCCCGTCCAGCAGCTGGAATTTCCCCCCACAGCGACCGTCCACCTCCGCTGGCGAGTGTGTGAATGCCTGCACGAACTGCACAGAGGGGGCAGCGGTAAAAAGAGCCCGGGGCCCATTTCTGACCAGGCTGAAACCTGGTTGCTTGGATTTGAGTTGAGCTAGTCTGGTTTTTGGTCAGTTTCACACCCAGGCTTCTTATTGGACTCGTGAACGTCTGACACCAGTTTTTAGCCTGGATTTGACCTTATTTTAATCAAACTTTGGCCTGGATATTTTCTTGCTAGCTTGGTGTAACTGTAGTCTGGATTTAGATTAGCTCAACTGGGTCTGTCCTGGGATCTTATTTATAACCTGTCTGTGTCTGTCCTAATCTCCCCTAGTTTCTCTGTCTGTTCTGGTCTCTCCTGGTCTGATTGGGTACCTCTTGGCTGATGAAGGTCCTGTAGAGTTCATCAGTGCTGGTCTGGAAAGTTTCCTTCAGATTAAAACTGCAGGTTCGGCCAACACTTGTGGGACAGGGGGCAGCTCTGGAGGAGCACTTGGGGCTAATCTGCAGGAGCACACAGAAAAGTCAAAGGTCAGCACTTGAACAGTGAGGATGAACAGGAGCTAATTCTGGACAAGAAAAAGATCCTACCCGAGTTCTATTGGTCTTGACCTCATTCTTCTTGGCCGGCACAGGTGAAGGCTGCTTCAGTGCGTCTGCAGTGGGAAGGATCATTCCCTGACTGAACTCTGTGGGGTCAGAGGTCATGATTACCACAGGGATCATCTTCTTGCCTGGTCTGTACAGGTGCTTTCATAACATATAGTTTTAGGGTCTGACTCAGGGTTACGGCTCACTGAGGACTGAAACTACAGACAACAGGAGTGCTAACATGCTTTTATTTTAAATAGATGCTGTATGTCACACAAATGTTCCTCCTGAGCCAGAGGGTACCCACCTCCCAAAGTACGGGATTAAAATGGGGTTCTAAAGCCCCAGTAGTATTTAACGCTGCTGGTTGGACGTTGGAGGTCATTCTATAGCAGGGGTGTCCAAACTTTTTTCAAGGAGGGCCAGATTTGACAACGTGAACATGCCCGAGGGCCAGCAGTCCATAATGACAATATTTAAAGGAATCAGAGATGCATCTAAATATTATTTAATGCTTTCATTTCCATGCAGCTAACAAACATGAAGGAACCAAATGTGGAGCAGAAAGCTCTGAATTTACAGCTGAAATTTAAACATCCAGAAACTGTAAAATGCTGCTGTGTGATTCTGATCACAGAGCAACAGGTGAGCTGCTGACACTGATGTGAAGGGCACACAGGTACACAGGGCAGGTGTGGCTCCAGAGCAGTGGGAGATGTGTGTCAAAGGTCACGTAGGTGAAGTCGCTCAGCCTGGATCTCAGCAGTTCTTGTTGAAGTTCAGCACAGAGAAACTCTGCTCACACAAACATGGAGCCAAACAAGCTGAACATTTTCTTTGTTCGTCTCTGGAAACTTGATCTGATCCAGCTGCCAAAAACTGATCTCATAGGTTGTCTATGTCTCTGACCTTTAATGTCTCTGCTTCTGTTGGTGGGTAGACTGCAGTCAGCAGGATTTATGAAATAAAAAAATGAGCTGTTTGGATCTTTATGACTGTATTACTGTATCTACATTAGAATCAACCCGGTCCTTTCTGGCCACATCCACCACCTTTACAGAGCTGTGATGTTAGATTTGTTGTTGGTCAGATCTGTGAAAAATGAGTTTCTACCTGATAAATGAAGAATATCTAAAAGTCACTTTGCTAAAACGTGACTGCAGCTTCTGCCTGTGACAGGAGCTCTTTCTCACTCAGAATGAACTGAGCTCATTCATCAGAGATATGTTTGACAGATTAGAGGCCACAAACTCATCTATACCAGTTTAAATACAGCAAAGAGAGGTGCCGGTGTTGCTGTCACACTGAAGCTCAGTCAGCTCCAGCTGCAGGTGTAGCTGTAGGTGAGGTGTGTGTCATCAGGGTCAAACAGCAACATGTCCTTTTCAATAGCGGCAAAATCCCAAAAACAGTTGTTGAAGTCAGCAGCACCAACTGCTGCATACGCTTCGCCTGCACTGCGTACTGACCCACAACCTGCAGAGCTGGAAGTGTGTGGTGCAGGACTCCCTTTGTGACAAGTGTCTCTGGAAACACTGTTGCCAGCTCCTCAGTAAGCAAAGTGACTATTGGCTGTCCTAAAAGTTGCTATATGACATCATCACCTAATTTGCACAATTGGTCATTTGCATGTAGTCGTAATGGAGGCTGTTGGAGAGAAGAATAACATCTTTGGAGAGACAAAAAGTGAAGAAACCCTAAAAATGTTTAGAACTACAAATAAACTTTATGAAATAACTCCATGACTTTAATGCTTTGCCAGACCCACATTACATAGATCTATTTTGTCCTGGATTATTTAATGTTAGAATATCAAATTTAACACTTATGTGGGATGTGATTGCCAGCTTTAGCTTGGTGCTGAAGCGAGGTCGGGCGGAAGGGCTCAGTAAATCCACCGGCTGCATTACGAGGAATAAGCACACGAAGACGACACACTTCTGCTATGAAGGTCATGTGACCTCCAGTAAGGCGTTCCGGTATGGAGTTGGCGCCCTCTGCAGCCAGCCTTGGGGTCCGGCCGAAGCCAAAGAGTACGATGGTTGTACGTACTCAAACGTACTCAAACATGGCAGCAGCGAAGGATTTTAGGTTTCCGGTCTATCTCCAAAATATGAAGGCCACATTGAGAAATTTTGAGAATTAGAATTAGAAATTCTTTATTGTCATTGGACATCTCCATGCAATGACATTCTGTTTGACAGCTCTCCCTTTTATCACAGCAGCATATGAATGGGAACATGATAGAAATTGTACAAGCAATAAATAAAAACAAGAACAAAAACAGAAACAAGAAAATAGCAACAAATATAAATATGAGAAATATAAATAGCAACAAAAATGAGGTAATACAGGCCTAGCTGTCCATAAAGTGTAGATGTGGGTAAGTTGCAGAGTGTGAAGTCCAGTGAGTCCACGCTCTGGCTCACAGCAGAGCTTTTATGGCTCTGTGGAAGAAGCTGTGTTTAACTATTTCTGTCCGTGCCCTCGTGACCCTGAGCCTGCAGAGGGGAGGGGGCCAAAGAGACATTGTCCAGTGTTAGGGATTATTTTTTACTCAATGAATAAAGGACAAATGTTTAAAGGTAAACTGCAGTACATTAATTAATAAACAGTGGATCAACCAAATAATAAACAATTAAATAATACATTAGACCGAGAGCAGCTGATCAGAAAGTAGTAGACTAACTTCTCTGTCTCAGTGCATCTTATCTTGAGGCTCACCATGTTCTGTCATTAATCTGGACAAGATTTCTCTATGACAAATTAAAACATCAGGAAGATGATGTGCTTATGACTCCACAGCTGAGGAATCTGGGCCATGAAAACCAGCTTGAACAAGACTGAATGACGAAGGTCAACTCGTAGCGCCCAGAGATTGTTCACGTTTAGATAAGAGGCAGGATAAAGATGTTACGGTTAGACAGGCTCAGAGAGAGAGAGAGCGCACACACAGGCCTGCTGTCTCCTCCGGGTCCCCACATATGCATGTGTGATTTTTCTGATTCTTTAATATATTAAATGTCTTACTTTTTAATTAAAGTGTTCAGGTGTCTTCCTTCATAAACAGCCTGTTTACCTGTCACCAGGGTGATCCAACCTGATTTTTTTTGGGCTCTTTATCTCAGCCGGGCAGAGTGAATTTGGTTCAGGGATGGGAGAAGGACACCACTGATCATTGATGCAGGCTTAATGATCTGCTGCAGGTCTATTCTCTCCTCTGAGGTGCAGTTGGAGAACCACACCGTGCATCCACAGTTCAGTTCTGTGGTGGATTGGTAGAAGTTGGTGAGGAGTTTTGGTGGGAGCCCAGTTTTTCTGAGGGACTGCAGGAAGAAGAGTCTCTGCTGGGCCTTCTTCACCACTTCTCTGGTGTTTACTAACCATGTCAGGTCCCTTGAGAGGTGAACACCTTTTCCCCAGCAATCACCAGACTGGCATGTACTGTGTCCTTATGTTTCCTGCAGTCAATGACAAGCTCCTTTGTGTTGTTGATGTTGAGGAGCAGGTCATTATTCTGGCAGCAGGATGTGAGGGCCTGGACCTCCCGTCTGTAGGCTGCCTCATCATTATTGGTTATCAATCCCATCACAGCTGCATGGTCTGCAAATTTGAATGTGTAGTTGGTGTCATGGATGGGGGTGCAGTCATGTGTAAAAAGTGAGTATAGGAGTGGACTGAGAACACAGCCTTGGGGGTGCTGGTGTTGAGGATGATGTTAGATTACTCTGGATGGCATTACTTTGGCCTCCAGTAACACTGTGAGAAATCTTGGAGTCATTTTTGACCAGGATGTGTCCTTCAATGCACATATTAAACAAATATGTAGGACCGCTTTTTTGCATTTGTGCAATATTTCTAAAATTAGAAACATCCTTTCTCAGAGTGATGCTGAAAAGCTCATTCATGCATTTATTACTTCTAGGGTGGACTATTGTAATTCATTATTATCAGGCTGTCCTAAAAGCTCCCTGAAAAGCCTTCAGCTGATCCAAAATGCTGCAGCTAGAGTACTGACAGGGACTAGAAAGAGAGAGCAGATTTCTCCCATATTGGCTTCTCTTCATTGGCTCCTGTTAAATCTAGAATAGAATTTAAAATCCTTCTCCTCACCTACAAGGTCTTGAATAATCAGGCCCCATCTTATCTCAAAGACCTCATAGGCCCATATCACCCCAACAGAGCACTTCACTCTCAGACTGCTGGCTTACTTGTGGTTCCTAGGATACTTAAGAGTAGAATGGGAGGCAGAGCCTTCAGCTTTCAGGCGCCTCTTCTGTGGAACCAGCTTCCAGCTTGGATTCAGGAGACAGACACCCTCTCTATTTTTAAGATTAGGCTTAAAACTTTCCTTTATGATAAAGCTTATAGTTAGGGCTGGATCAGGTGACCCTGAACCCTCCCTTAGTTATGCTGCTATAGGCCTAGTCTGCTGGGGGGTTCCCATAATGCACTGTTTCTTCTCATTCACCTTATTTACTTTGTTTATACTCCACTCTGCATTTAATCATTAATTGATATTAATCTCTGGCTCTCTCCACAGCATGTCTTTCTCTCCCCTCAGCCCAACCGGTCGCGGCAGATGACCCCCCCCCCCCCCTCAGCAGATGACCCCCCTCCCTGAGCCTGGTTCTGCTGGAGGTTTCTTCCTGTTAAAGGGAGTTTTTCCTTCCCACTGTCACCAAGTGCTGCTCATAGGGGGTCGTTTTGACTGTTGGGTTTTCTCTGTATTATTGTAGGGTCTTTACCCACAATACAAAGCGCCTTGAGGCGACAGTTTGTTGTGATTTGGCGCTATATAAATAAAATTGAATTGAATTGAATTGAATTTCTTCTTTATTATGCAGTTTTTGGCTGGTGCGACTTATAGTCTGAAAAATACGGTAGTCTGTTCTGGTGTGTGTTGATTGCTTCCTGCAGCCTGCTCATGGCTAGCTTGCATTAGCCCGTGGATGGATATACACAGCAAAAACAAACAATGCACTTGCTCATGACTGAGGTTGTATGGCCTGCATTTAATACTAGAAACTCCAAGTCAACAATGTCTTTGTGTAACAGTGACATCAGTGCAAAAATAGTCTCTGACAAAAACACACACACCTCCTCCTCTTTTCTTCCTCTGCTCTGTGGACCCTGTGTCCCTGTAGTTCCACAGATGCATCTGGGATGTTTCCATGCAGCCATGTCTCAGAGATTATTATGATGCATCTGTCCCATCTGTTGTTAATAAATCGGAGTCTCAATTCATCCATTTTTTAACAAGTGAGTGAGCGTTGATAAGATGTAAGCCAGTCTGTGTGGAGCCTGGGGCCGTCTGGCTCTGCAGCCTGCCCTTTGACCTCACTTCTGCCGTCTGTATCTCCGCAGTCTGGGGCCGTTTCTCAATATGCGTTGTTGTGCGGACTTCTGTACTCGTGAACTTGTGAAACGTCATCACTCTCAGTCCAAGTACGTTTCCAACCTAAGTACGCATAAAGGCAAGTTCGCTCAAAATACCCCGGATGTGTTCTCGCTCCGCCCTTTTATCGAGTCTGCATCGGCGGTGCCTTGTGTGGACTTGGTGCAGCCAAGTATCCCAGAATGCATTTCGAACAAAACTCAAAACCAATAATGGCGGATAAAAGTGAGAGTAAATTTTGAAATTTTACCGCTTCTGTGACACAAAACATATTTTTACGTGTCTTCAGGCAAGAATGTAGATGTGTAAACATCAAATATGTCCTCAGTTTATCAAGATATTGATTGAATTGAAATGCGCTCCGATGTTTTCAGAGATGTCCGTTTCGCTGCTCTAACAGCAGCTGTCTGCTCGCCGGCCGAACGACGGTCGCTGTATGCGGGGAGAACTCCAGACTGCCGGCACAT
>NC_044369.1:35478511-35498580 GCF_007364275.1 Archocentrus centrarchus | reverse complement strand
TTTTGCTGCAGTTTATGACAGTTCAGTTTATGACAGTTCAGTTTATGACAGTTCAGTTTATGGCCATTTAACTGTTTAAATAATTATTCAGTAAAAAAGTTTTCTAATTCCCAACCGAACAAAACAAGGAAGCGCACTCCCGACTTCCCACAGTTGCAGTTGCAGTGCTTGTGTAGCACCAAAACACAAAATAGGGGTCTGCTCCCCGCGCACACAAATCTGCTGCTGGTGAACGGTGGATGCTCGGTGTGATTTGATCGCCGTCACACCGTCCCAGGTCAAATTTATATTTATTCTTTACAAAACGCCTCTCGATCATTCCCCATGACCGGCTTAATAACCCTCTGGGGTCCGGGGTATATTTGGCCATTTTTGACTACTTTTGTTTTTAGCTTCATAGTTGACCTTAGAAACTGTTTACCCTGCCTTGTTTGGTATAATTTTTTTCAGCACACTCAGTGTGTGACTGTATAATTACTCTTATTTTGACATCCGTATCAACACACTGGACTTACAATCACATAAAACATCAAATCAGAGTAGAAAAAGTTAGATTTTTTTACTGTAAAAATCAGAAACATGCTAATTATTTTACAATTAAAATGCAAATATAAGTTGTAAATTTTCAAAACTTGTGTAAAAATATAGTAAATAATAAAGTAAAATACAACTATTCACATTACAATGCAGGAAAGCCTCAGGTTTTTTGTGTACAACTATTTGCAGAGCAATCAGGGACTCACAATAGATGCTAGACAAATTATTTACGCCACCTCAAAAAAAGAGTTTCTGTCCTCCACAAGACTGAGGGGCCCATCACAGCAAAACTTGCCAGTAATGTTTCTCTTTTACCACTTTTTTCACCTGCTCCTCAGCAGCCAAATGCACCCAAATGCATCATGTTACCACATAATGTTCTGATTGGTTGATATGGTGCATTTTTACACCAATGGGAGGAGGTTGTCGGAAATTATTTTGTTTTATTTTGTTAGCAGGCACTCCTGTAGCGAAACTCACGTTTCGTGCATCGAAGGTGAGGACAATATACAGGAAAAAGCATGGCATAAATTATTGACATAACTCTGGTTTTACTTGGATTATTTACGTAATTTAAAACTGGTACATAGTTGGAAGTCTGCACTTTCGATTCATGGCAGCAGCGTCCCGATGATATGTCATCTCAAATCAGTGATGTCATTTTGACCCACCACCGCATCCGTGGACTCCAGAGGGTTTAGCCAGTCTTTGCCGGGTCATCGAGCAAAGTTGTGAAAACTACATTTTCCTATGACAAGGCACAAAATGACTCCGTGCCTGTGCACAGCAGATCGGACAGCGGAACCAATCGTCTATCAACGTCAGCTCAGGTCCTGCTGAGTAGTTATATTTCTATACAGATTTTTTAATTAAACGAACTTAAAACAAAAAGTCTGCATCAATGGAAAGATCAAAACATATTGAAGGGGTGATGAAAAATTTACTACCAAGTCAAATTCTGTTTATACGACGGAGTATTAGGGCCACATTTAGAAAAAAAATAAATCGTGCATTTTGAGAATAAAGTCAAAATTTCGAGAAAAAAGTCGAAATAGTATTTGAGATAAAGTCGAAATACTATTTCGAGAAAAAGTCGAAGTCGTCATTTCAAGTCAAATAACGGCCACGGCTGCTATACCCTCTACAAAATGACTTGGGTAGATGAAACAACTTGATCAGCTGTCTTAGGGGCTCTACACACGGGGAGCGAAGTCGCTCCCTCTCCATTCATAGAACTTCTGCGAAGCGATTGTGGCGTCCTTGCACAAGTTCCATAGGAAATGAATGGAGAGCGAGCGACGTCGCTCCCCATGAGGCGAGCCCCTTATTGTGACTTGTGATTCTGAAAATCCCCTCTGTACTGCACGAAGGTGCATTCATCGAAATCCTTGCATCTGACCATTGCCAGTTTGTGTGGTTCTCCTTCTGAGCCGATGCAGCTTTCTGCACATCTCATTACCATCCTCATAGTTATCACTCCATTGTGTTTGTGTACTAAAAGATAAATAAGTTCCGATTCTTAAGTATAGTTTTGCTAACTCATAATACAAGACATTCTGGAGGTTATAGTAGACGTGGCATGGCAGGTGTTTGACTTGAAACGACTTAAATCTGCACATTGACTTTATTCTCAAAATACTATTTTGACTTTTTCTCAAAATTTCAACTTTTTTCTCGAAATTTTGACTTTTTTCTCAAAATTTTGACTTTATTCTCGAAAAAAATTTTCGACTTTATTCTCGAAATTTTGACTTTATTCTCGAAATTTTGACTATTCTCAAAATGCACAATTAATTTTTTGTTCTCAATGTGGCCCTAATACTCCTTCGTATGTTTACTACCTTTTAATAGCCTTAATCTGAGCTCATTTAATTTACTACCTTTTACTACTCCGCAGAAACTCTGGTTTACCTCTCTGTTTGTTCGTGGTTGTTTACCTCTCTCTCTAACTATATCGTTGTTGTTGTTGTTTACCTGTCTCTAAATATATCGTTGTTGTTTACCTCTCTCTAACTATATCGTTGTTGTTTACCTCTGTTTGCTCGTTGTTGTACCTCTAACTTTATCATTGTTGTTTACCTCTCTCTGTTTGCTCGTCATTGTTTACCTCTCTGTTTGCTCGTCGTTGTTTACCTCTCTCTAACTATATCGTTGTTGTTTACCTGTCTCTGACTATATCATTGTTTACCTCTAACTATATCGTTGTTGTTTACCTCTGTTTGCTCGTTGTTGTTTACCTCTCTCTAACTATATTGTTGTTGTTTACCTCTCTGTTTGCTCGTTGTTGTTTACCTCTCTCTGTTTGCTCGTTGTTGTTTACCTCTAACTATATCGTTGTTGTTTACCTGTCTGTTTGCTCGTTGTTGTTTACCTCTCACTGTTTGCTCGTTGTTGTTTACCTCTAACTATATCGTTGTTGTTTACCTGTCTCTGTTTGCTCGTTGTTGTTTACCTCTCACTGTTTGCTCGTTGTTGTTTACCTCTAACTATATCGTTGTTGTTTACCTGTCTGTTTGCTCGTTGTTGTTTACCTCTCACTGTTTGCTCGTTGTTGTTTACCTCTAACTATATCGTTGTTGTTTACCTCTCTCTGTTTGCTCGTTGTTGTTTACCTCTCTCTGAGGGTGGGGTGGGCAGCCTGCCAGCTGTCTCTTTCCTCTGGGTTGCTGTCGTTGCTGTTTGGCTGCGAGGCCGCGTCTCCACAAACGTCCTCAGCGGTCAGCTGTGGGTCGCTCACCTGGATGAAACTCTTCTTCACCTCCAAAACCTCCACCTCCTCGCCATGAGGGAGGCTGGTGGAGAACAATTCAGCCGCCATCTCCTCCTCAGGGAGTGGGCAGAATCAACACGTCACAGCATAGCAGCCTCCTGTGGGCCAGAGAGTCAGAGATTATAATCCCCAGAGATTAAATCCAGATTATCGGACAGCAGAACGTTTGGTCTGTCCTGAAACAGAAATCAGACAGCTGCTCCACTCTGAAATCATTCTTGCATTTTAAAGACTCGTTCAGTTAATGCAAGTCTGTTCAGGTGTGCTTACCTGAGCTGCTGTGGTAATGCTTCATCTGTCTGTGCGTCTTTCAGTCTGGTCATTGATCACTTGCATGAATCCAGCCAGTGAACACCACCTTCATCCATCAGAAGCTTTGGCTTTGACTGCTGTTCTCAGAAAAACGTCATCAACGTAGTCGATAAGCCACGCCACGACTGCTTCAGCATTGCGAGTTAGCGGGAGCTCCGAGTCGAGTCCCTTAACTATCGATCATCAATAATGACAGTTCTCCGTTCCGATCACGTTCCAGCATCACCTCCTCCTCTTCTTCCTCGCTTCTTATCGTCGTACCTGCGGCGGGTTTATCAGCCGTGCCGAGACGTGCCGGTCCCGGCGCGTGTGTCACGGAGTGTCGGTGTGCAGGATACCAGTTTGACTCCCGCCGTTCTGCCGTCCTTCCGCCGTTAACGTTAAAAACAACCAAGCCGCTACCGCCTAGCTCCGGCCGCCATTTTAGGTCTAGCTGCTTCTTCCGCCTTCACCGCCGCTTTGTGCTAGCAGAGGGCGACAGAGCGCGGGAAACAACAGAGCAACTGCGCAGCCGCAAACGTTTCCATGGATATACGGACTGTGTATGTACATACACAGATGAATTGATATGTGTTTATATATGGGGTAAGATAACTGTCAAAAACAATGTATGTGTAAGGAGTCTAAATTCGTACATGTAAGTCAATAAACGTGCATAAATATAAGATTTTTATTTCTAATGCAATCTATAAAGTTACAACTTCTCAACAATACAAGTACAAATCACAAATTTACAAGTACAAACCTCTAACTATTGAACGTCATACTGCGCATGCGCCTGGGTGGCTTAGTGGTGAAGCACAATACCACATACACACGCCGCGTTGCAGTGCGGGCGGCCCGGGTTCGCGTCCCGTGCAGGCCCGGGGCCGATTTGTCTGTGTGTCTTTCCCTGTATCTTTCCTCCATTTCCTGTCTCTCTCCCCTGTCACGAAAAGACTCTAACAGACAACAGATAAGACCAGTAAGGCTTTCTCCACCGGAATAGTTCGGAATGAGCCACCAACCAGGAAGAAGTATCCTCCATCCGCCATAAGAATGCAGTATGACGTGGCTTCGGCGTTGATATAAATACGCCGTGTCTCAATGATCTGATGTATTTTAGGAGCAGCTGAAGATGATATTGAATTAAAAGATTGATTCATAGATTTCTTTTCTGGCCTGTTTCCCTCATCCCGCAGATGACTGCCAGCCCGCAGGTTTATTCCGTTTCCTTCCCACTGTTTCCCATTGCTTGCTCATAGGGGCTCGTCTGATTGGTCGGTTTCCTGTGTATTGTTGCAGGGTCTTGTTGAGGCGACTGTTGTTGTCATTTGGTGCTATATAAATAAAATTGAATGAACTGAATGATTGTTTTTCGATTTCTGTTGATGTCACAATAATAAAGTGGACTGTCCTGGCCCCGGTAACGAACCCTGACCCCATGTTTACATATCGTATAGATAATAACAGCAAAGCACTCTTCCTCCTCCTCCTCTTCAGACCCCTGCCTGTACATCCCTCGCTTTGCTCACATGTTGGAGTTCGGGGTGAAGACTCACGAGGTTTCCATGACGGCTCTTCGTCTCGTTCAGAGGATGAAGAGGGACTGGATGCACACAGGACGCCGACCCTCCGGACTCTGTGGAGCAGGTACAACATGGAGGCTGTCACCATAGCAACAAATAAAAATGGCATTGTGCGTGAAGCAGACAGTAATGCTCCTCCTCTTCCTCCTCTTCAGCTCTCCTGGTAGCAGCTCGGATGCATAAGTTTCGTCGTTCAGTGAAGGATGTGATCAGTGTGGTGAAGGTCTGTCAGACCACTCTGAGGAAGAGGTGAGGGCTGCAGCACATCCCTTAAAGGCCTCAGCACACATGAGCCGGTACAAGAAGGAAGTAAATTTCAGTGTCTTTCCCTCCCTCCAGGTTAACAGAGTTTGAAGACACACCCACCAGTCAGCTGACCATTGATGAGTTCATGAGAGTAGATCTGGAGCAGGAGTGCGATCCCCCCTCTTTCACTGCTGCACAGCACAAAGCCAAAATGCAGCAGGTAGATCTGTGTCTCTGATTGGCTGCAGCAGGTAGATCTGTGTCTCTGATTGGTTGCAGCAGGTAGATCTGTGTCTCTGATTGGCTGCATCAGGTAGATCTGTGTCTCTGATTGGCTGCAGCAGGTAGATCTGTGTCTCTGATTGGCTGCAGATCTGTGTCTCTCGGCTAACTAGTTTGTGTTTTCTGGTTTGCAGTTAGAGCAGGAGCTGGCTAAAAAGCTAGATGAGGTTGAAGGTCAGTTTCTACTTCTTACCTGACTGTTCACATAGACTACCTCGGGTGGGGGGGTGGGTTTTAGAATCTTTAAAACATTTTCTGTCATCATTAGGAGAAATTAGCTGCTACAAAAACGAGATTGAAACCGAGCTGGAGAAGAGTCGGCCCAAACTCAGAGGGATCTACGCCGCCTATGCCAAAGAAGTTGGTCAGTACTACTTCTTGGTCACCTGACTACCCAACCATGCCCACACAAATACGCAACACCTCCTACATTCTGCTTTCAGACTCCGAGGACAACCGCGAGGTTTTGTCCTCGCCATCTGAGCCCGAGGAGGCTGAGGGCGAAGACGCTGAATTCCAAGCAGCCACCCAGCACCTGACTGAGGACTTCCTGTGTCAGGTGATCCAGGAGGAGCAGGGAAGGGGCACAAAGGGAGATCACAGTGTCTCTGAACAGGAGGCAGAGCCAGAGAAGGGGGAGGCGGGACCACACCGTCAGGTTGCCCCTCTGACATCCATCCTGGGAAAACTGGAGAGCGCCGCCAGCCTGAGCCTCCAGCAGACCTTCCAGACCACCGACACATCAGAGCCTGGTGGGAAAGCTAACGGTGAGGATAACAACTGGTACATCATAGTGACATCATCATTACATCACCAAGCAGTCAGAATTGGTTAATAAGAAACAATTAAGCTCTCCATTTGTTTTTAGGCGATCAGTCACAGAATGAAGAGCTGGACCTGGAAGGTATCGACGATCAGGAGATTGATAAGGTCAGTTTACATTTCCTCAGGTAAAAGCACACATAACCAAGGAAGTGTCATTTCAGAATAAAGTTAGACTTCTACTGTGAAAGTACACTTCTGCAGGATGTGCTCCTCTCTGATTGGTTCATCCTGTGTGGTGCAGTACATCCTAAATGAGAAGGAGGTTCAGGTGAAGACAGAACTGTGGATGAAGCAGAACGCTGAATACCTGAAGGAGCAGAAAGGTGGTCGCCTTTATCAATGACTACTAATTCACATTATTGACTACTGATATGCATTATTGATTACTGATTGATTGGTGTTTGTGTTCCCAGAGAAAGAGGAGAGGATAAACAAAGAGAAGGAGGAGGGTACCTACAAGGAGAAGGTCAGTGAAGCCCAGAATATCCCAGCTACCAGTCTAGAGGATCACCTGTAGCTCCACCCAAATGACTTCTGACCCCACGTGCTGTGTGCTTTTGCAGAAAAAGAAGTCATCTAAGAAGCGGGATCAGATTGAGGCATCAACGGCGGGTGAGGCAATTGAGAAAATGTTGGAGAAAAGAAGATCTCCAGTAAGATCAATTATGATGTCCTCAGAGACCTGAACAGAGGGACAGGAAGTCCCAGCAGGTCCCCTGACCACACCCCCGATACCACTGCAACACGAAAACGACTCAACCGCCGGCGGCGTAGGAAGACCAGCGAGACTAACCAAGACCTTGCAGCTAACACCAGCATCATGGGGAAGAGGTATCTGAGATGATCTATTATCAATAATCTGTCATTTGTAATGAGTATTCTCTAATCTACTTCATTCTGATATTTCTTCTTCTGCTGTGTCAGGTTCCGACACCTCATTTCCTCAACACCAAAGAAGAAGAAAATAGTTCCTCAGGTTAGCAACCACACATCAACCTGCCTCATCTGCCTGTCCTTCCTCACTTGTCTCACCTGGTTTACTTCAATACAGTTCAGTTCATCCATCCTTCCTTCCATTCTCTTCCTCTTATCTGGGTCTGGGTCACAGGGGCAACAGCCTAAGCAGAGAAACCCAGGCTTCCTTCCTCTCAGCCACCTCCCCCAGCTTATCCAGGGGGACACTGAGGCGTTCCCAGACCAGCCGAGAGATATAATCTCTCCAGCATGTCCTGGGTCTGTCCCAGGGACTGACTCTTCCTGGTAGGACATGCCTGGAACGCCTCACCCAAGAGGCAGCAAGGAGGCATCCTAGTCAGATGGCCAAACTGCCTCAGCTGGCTCCTTTCAATGTGGAGGAGCAGCGGCTCTACTCTGAGCCCCTCCCGAATGGCTGCACTCCTCACCTTATCTCTAAGGGAGAGGCCAGCCATCCTTCAGAGGAAGCTCATTTCTGCCGCTTGCATCCGCGATCTCGTTCTTTTGCTCACTACACAAAGCTCGTGATTATGGGTGATGTTAGGAACGTAGATTGAGCAGTAAATCAACAGCTTTGCTCAGCGCTCTTTTTTCCGCAACAGACCGGTGAACTGGAGATGCAGCCCCAATGCGTCTGGCAATCTCGGGCTCCCTACTTCTCTCACTCATGAACAAGACCTCGAGATACTTAAATTTCTCCACTTGGTGCAGCAACTCATCCCTAAGCCAAAGTGGGAACTCCACCCTTTTCCAGCTGAAATTCTGTCCATTAAAGTTACAGAATTGGTGACAAAGGGCAGCCTTGGCAGAGTCCAACCCCATCAAAACTAGTCCAGTTTATAACCGGCAGCACCCTGAGGTTATTCAAGTCAATTCAGTTCAATTCAATTTGATTTATAAAGTGCCAAATCATAACAGTCGTCTCAAGGTCCTTTATATTGTATGGTAAAGACTCTACAATAATTACAGAGAAAATCCAAGCACTTGGTGAAAGTGGGAAGGAAAAATTCCCTTTTAACAGGAAGAAACCTCCAGCAGAACCAGGCTCAGGGAGGGGGGGTCATCTGCTGTGACGGGGAGGGAGACAGGACAAAAGACACACAGTGTGAAAAGAGGTGAATGGAAAGAAACACTCAGTACCCCCCCTCCCCCCAGCAGCCTAGGCCTATAGCAGCATAACTAAGGGAGGGTTCAGGGTCACCTGATCCAGCCCTAACTATAAGCTTGATCATAAAGGAAAGTTTTAAGCCTAATCTTAAAAATAGAGAGGGTGTCTGTCTCCTGAATCCAAGCTGGGAGCTGGTTCCACAGAAGAGGCGCCTGAAAGCTGAAGGCTCTGCCTCCCATTCTACTCTTAAATGGACTGGTTCTTATATAGTGCTTTTCTAATCTACTTTGAGCACTATATAACACAACATGCTTCATTCACCCATTCACACACATTCATACTCATGAAGGCTTTTCAGGGAGCTTTTAGGACAGCCTGATAATAATGAATTACAATAATCCACCATAGAAGTAATAAATGCATGAATGAGCTTTTCAGCATCACTCTGAGAAAGGATGTTTCTAATTTTTGAAATATTGCGCAAATGCAAAAAATCAGTCCTGCATATTTGTTTAATATGTGCATTGAAGGACATATCCTGGTCAAAAATGACTCCAAGATTTCTCACAGTGTTACTGGAGGCCAAAGTAATGCCATCCAGAGTAAGTATCTGGTTAGACACCATGTTTCTAAGATTTGTGGGGCCGAGAACAAGAATTTCAGTTTGATCTGAATTTAGAAGCAGGAAATTAGAGGTCATCCAGGCCTTTATGTCTTTAAGACATTCCTGCAGCTTAACTCATTGATGTGTGTCATCTGGCTTCATTGATAGGTAAAGCTGAGTATCATCTGCATAACAATGAAAATTGATACAATGCTTTCTAATAATACTGCCTAAGGGAAGCATGTATAATGTAAATAAAATTGGTCCTAGCACAGAACCCTGTGGAACTCCATAATTAACCTTAGTGTGTGAAGAAGACTCCCCATTTACATGAACAAATTGGAGTCTATGAGATAAATATGATTCAAACCACTGCAGTGCAGTACCTTTAATACCTATAGTATGCTCTAATCTCTGTAATAAAATGTTATGGTCAACAGTATCAAAGCTGCACTGAGGTCCAACAGGACAAGAACAGAGATGAGTCCACTGTCAGAGGCTGTAAGAAGATCATTTGTAACCTTCACTAATGCTGTTTCTGTACTGTGATGAATTCTGAAACCTGACTGAAACTCTTCAAATAAACCGTTCCTCTGCAGATGATCAGTTAGCTGTTTTACAACTACTCTTTCAAGAATCTTTGAGAGAAAAGGAAGGTTGGAGATTGGCCTATAATTAGCTAAGACAGCTGGGTCAGTGATGGCTTTTTGAAGTTAACTCAAAGATCAGTCAGACTCTAAACAAATACCAGCAGTGCTGAAAGCAGCCGAACATGAAGATAAATCTTTTAGATGCTTATGAATATTTTTTTCTCTGTCTACAATTTAATTTGAGAAGAAAATCATGATGTCACTACTAGTTAAAGTGAAAGGAATACTCATTTAACTCTTTGGTGCAGTTGATGAAGCTGTATTATTTATTGTTTTTGAATTTTTATGCTTAGTTTTTTGCTGATTTTAGCTTTGGTTTTTGGTGGTCTGGGAGCAGCACCGACTCTATGGGGATGGGGTTTTGGGGGGATGGCAGGAGGAGAGAAGCTGCAGAGAGGCGTGTAAGACTGCAACTCTGCTTCCTGGTCTCAACCCTGGGTAGTCAGTTTTTAGGAGGGTTAATAAATTTGGCCAGATTTCTAGAAATGAGAGCTGCTCCATCCAAAGTGGGATGGATGCCGTCTCTCCTAAAGGAGAACATGCTTAGCTGCATGTTCTCCTTGTCTGATTGGGGAGGGGCCAAGTTTAACTTGATGTTAAACTTTTAGGTAGAGGGTGCTGTCTCCATGGAAACAGAAACACCAACAATGGCTGAGCACAACCCACCCTCAGACTGTACTACTGAAAGAAGCTCCGCCCCCCAAGCTGCACCACTCCCTGTGGAGGAGGAAGAGGAAGAAGAAGAGGAGGAGGAGGCAGAAGACGAATGCATTAGCGCTCTGCAGCTGGTGGGAGGTCAGTCAAGGTTTTGATTCTGGAAATCATCGTGGAAATCATACAGTAATTGATTATTGATTGATTAATTTGTGTCATCCAGATTACGGCTGTGAGGCAGAGGAGGAGGAAGTCTTTTAGCTCTGCTCTAGTGACCTTTAACCCCAGTGAAGAAACTCCATCCAGGCTCCAAAGCCGAGGCAGCTGATCCATGTCCCACAGATCAATATAATTTCTCATATCAGAGAAATTAGTTAATCTGTTTTTAATTGTGCTCTGATTGATCGCTGATCACTTTTATTCCTACTGAAGCTTTTAGATGTTTTTGTACCGACATGAAATCAGTTGTGTGTGTGTTTGTTGTTGTTTATTCCTGTATTTTATCTTTCTGATGTACAAACAAACAATGAGACAAACATTCCTTCACAATAAAGAAATCTGTGTGGTCCCAGGCCCGGTTCTTTTTAAACCTGTCCTGTTCAGCAGCTTAAACGAGCAGAATTATGGTCTGTGTGCTTTGCTAACAGGAGCTCTATATAGGCTCCACTCGTTAGTCTCTTTTCCTTCTTAATTATTGACATTGGTATGATGAGTTTTCCTGTGCCGGAGCTGACAGGTGGGGAGGGGCAGATTAATGAAAGGAAAGAAGTGATAAAGAGGAAGAAGAGGGGAGGAAAAGGGAGGAGCAACAGTAATGAGTTGCTAACTGCTGCATCCGTGACATTTACAAACCAAACAGCACCTGAAAGAGTGAAAAGCAGAAACAAGCACACAATCTTGCTTTATTGTTTGTGTCAGTGTATTATGTGTGTGTCATGAAACGTACTTGATAATGAGGGTGAGAAGCTGCAATAACACCCCCCAGAAGCCTGAGCAGACAGAGGATCAACAACCATGCCAAAACAGCCGGCTGCATGCCTCAGAACCACAAAGCACCCATGCCCCGGGGGCAGCAATGAGCAGCGGAGAGTAGTAGAGACCCCCACCCTCCACGACAATGTTTAACAGGGGTCAAGGTTCAGTATGTCCCAGACACAGGCACAGTCATAGACATACCCGCACATACACATAGATTCACAGACACACATCAGCCTCCCTCTGAGTGCAGGCCCCTGAACCACCACCCAGCCCCCAACCTGGGCAGGGTGCAGGAAATAGGGGCATAGGAAGACATGTTGGTGTATGTAAGTGCACGAGGTGTAAAGGATGAGTGTGACTGTGTGAAAACTAGAGTGCTATTAACATTAAGGGGGCAGATGGGCTGTAGCTCAGGGGGCAGAGCAGGTCATCTACTAACCGGAACGTTGGTGGTTTAATTCCTGGCTGTTCCAGTCTGCGTGCAGTAACACACCTGCCCCCAAAGGTCCTTTGTGTATAGTGATGTGTCATGAGCTGTAGTGACTAGGCAGCCACGCAGCACAGTGAACAAAGCCACATAAATGTACTGAGACAAGCTGCCCCCCCCTCCAAACTACCCCACTGAGTGACAACTGCTCCCCCACCTGAATGCCCCCCACCCCCACCCCTCAATGGAACTGCACACACCCCAGAATCCCAGAAGTGCAGACTGGACATCCTGATGTGGGCCAACCCACCAATGTGGTGCTGCGCCTGAGGCAACCTGGATCAACCTGGATTGTGCTCATCCAGTTCTGAGACCGTCCTGTTCAATTCAATTCAGTTCAATTCGATTTTATTTATATAGCGCCAAATCACAACAAACTGTCGCCTCAAGGCGCTTTGTATTGTGGGTAAAGACCCTACAACCATCTGACCATCTGAGTAGTAATATAATGGCGGCTTTTGTGGGCCAACCCAAAAGTTGTGCGAGTGCATGTTCGTGCATGTGCACATACCATGGGGGGGGAGGTTGGCTACTCATTACTACTCATCTGGTTCCGTCTGACCATTTCAGCGCCTCACTAAATTCAGATCTTTTACACAAACACCAAAAGGAGTCTCCAAGGAGTCCTTCCTCCCTGTCATTTGATTGTTGAGGTTCTCTCTAATGTTTTTACCTTATAAAATGACTGTTGTTATGAAGTGGAACTGGATAAAGTTTGAAGTTAAAATGTTGCCCCCATGTTGACACCAGCAGGACAAACACAGAGCTGAGAGAAGTCATTTATTAACACCGTGAGTCAAACCTCTACAGAAAGTCTTCTCTTGGAGCTTTGTGGCTGCATTGTTCCTTTGAATCTGTGGAGTCGTATGACGCCTCCCTGAGACAGGAAGCCTGTTCACTCTTCTACTGAGAGCTCTTCCCAACTGCCGTTCCCCCTCAGCCTGCCAGACAAGTCCCAGGGTTCGCAGATCTCTCAGTACCCAAATGTCTGTTTGATGGCCTGGAGGTAAAAGCGGATCCAGCCCTGCCTGGTAGAGTCCTCCTCCTCCACTGGGACTCCTTGGCACTCCAGCCTCAGCTCCGTGTCGTCTCCCCGGTCCTCCAACTCCAGATTCACGGTAGCATAGTGCTCTAAGAAGAAACCAGAGAGGTTGGAGGTGGGAGCATCCCTGAATCCAGCAGCAGAAACACACAAACTCATCACATCTTAACAGGAAGACTCACTGTTGGGCCATGTCCTGAACCGCCACCTCATCCCAATCCTCTGATCTGGCACCTGCAGGGAGGGGCACAGTCCGGTTACCATGACAACAGGATACAGACTTAATGAAGACTGAGTGGCTGCGAGCTCACCAGTTGCGTGAACTCTCCGCTGACATTCCCGTCCAGCAGCTGGAATTTCCCCCCACAGCGACCGTCCACCTCCGCTGGCGAGTGTGTGAATGCCTGCACGAACTGCACAGAGGGGGCAGCGGTAAAAAGAGCCCGGGGCCCATTTCTGACCAGGCTGAAACCTGGTTGCTTGGATTTGAGTTGAGCTAGTCTGGTTTTTGGTCAGTTTCACACCCAGGCTTCTTATTGGACTCGTGAACGTCTGACACCAGTTTTTAGCCTGGATTTGACCTTATTTTAATCAAACTTTGGCCTGGATATTTTCTTGCTAGCTTGGTGTAACTGTAGTCTGGATTTAGATTAGCTCAACTGGGTCTGTCCTGGGATCTTATTTATAACCTGTCTGTGTCTGTCCTAATCTCCCCTAGTTTCTCTGTCTGTTCTGGTCTCTCCTGGTCTGATTGGGTACCTCTTGGCTGATGAAGGTCCTGTAGAGTTCATCAGTGCTGGTCTGGAAAGTTTCCTTCAGATTAAAACTGCAGGTTCGGCCAACACTTGTGGGACAGGGGGCAGCTCTGGAGGAGCACTTGGGGCTAATCTGCAGGAGCACACAGAAAAGTCAAAGGTCAGCACTTGAACAGTGAGGATGAACAGGAGCTAATTCTGGACAAGAAAAAGATCCTACCCGAGTTCTATTGGTCTTGACCTCATTCTTCTTGGCCGGCACAGGTGAAGGCTGCTTCAGTGCGTCTGCAGTGGGAAGGATCATTCCCTGACTGAACTCTGTGGGGTCAGAGGTCATGATTACCACAGGGATCATCTTCTTGCCTGGTCTGTACAGGTGCTTTCATAACATATAGTTTTAGGGTCTGACTCAGGGTTACGGCTCACTGAGGACTGAAACTACAGACAACAGGAGTGCTAACATGCTTTTATTTTAAATAGATGCTGTATGTCACACAAATGTTCCTCCTGAGCCAGAGGGTACCCACCTCCCAAAGTACGGGATTAAAATGGGGTTCTAAAGCCCCAGTAGTATTTAACGCTGCTGGTTGGACGTTGGAGGTCATTCTATAGCAGGGGTGTCCAAACTTTTTTCAAGGAGGGCCAGATTTGACAACGTGAACATGCCCGAGGGCCAGCAGTCCATAATGACAATATTTAAAGGAATCAGAGATGCATCTAAATATTATTTAATGCTTTCATTTCCATGCAGCTAACAAACATGAAGGAACCAAATGTGGAGCAGAAAGCTCTGAATTTACAGCTGAAATTTAAACATCCAGAAACTGTAAAATGCTGCTGTGTGATTCTGATCACAGAGCAACAGGTGAGCTGCTGACACTGATGTGAAGGGCACACAGGTACACAGGGCAGGTGTGGCTCCAGAGCAGTGGGAGATGTGTGTCAAAGGTCACGTAGGTGAAGTCGCTCAGCCTGGATCTCAGCAGTTCTTGTTGAAGTTCAGCACAGAGAAACTCTGCTCACACAAACATGGAGCCAAACAAGCTGAACATTTTCTTTGTTCGTCTCTGGAAACTTGATCTGATCCAGCTGCCAAAAACTGATCTCATAGGTTGTCTATGTCTCTGACCTTTAATGTCTCTGCTTCTGTTGGTGGGTAGACTGCAGTCAGCAGGATTTATGAAATAAAAAAATGAGCTGTTTGGATCTTTATGACTGTATTACTGTATCTACATTAGAATCAACCCGGTCCTTTCTGGCCACATCCACCACCTTTACAGAGCTGTGATGTTAGATTTGTTGTTGGTCAGATCTGTGAAAAATGAGTTTCTACCTGATAAATGAAGAATATCTAAAAGTCACTTTGCTAAAACGTGACTGCAGCTTCTGCCTGTGACAGGAGCTCTTTCTCACTCAGAATGAACTGAGCTCATTCATCAGAGATATGTTTGACAGATTAGAGGCCACAAACTCATCTATACCAGTTTAAATACAGCAAAGAGAGGTGCCGGTGTTGCTGTCACACTGAAGCTCAGTCAGCTCCAGCTGCAGGTGTAGCTGTAGGTGAGGTGTGTGTCATCAGGGTCAAACAGCAACATGTCCTTTTCAATAGCGGCAAAATCCCAAAAACAGTTGTTGAAGTCAGCAGCACCAACTGCTGCATACGCTTCGCCTGCACTGCGTACTGACCCACAACCTGCAGAGCTGGAAGTGTGTGGTGCAGGACTCCCTTTGTGACAAGTGTCTCTGGAAACACTGTTGCCAGCTCCTCAGTAAGCAAAGTGACTATTGGCTGTCCTAAAAGTTGCTATATGACATCATCACCTAATTTGCACAATTGGTCATTTGCATGTAGTCGTAATGGAGGCTGTTGGAGAGAAGAATAACATCTTTGGAGAGACAAAAAGTGAAGAAACCCTAAAAATGTTTAGAACTACAAATAAACTTTATGAAATAACTCCATGACTTTAATGCTTTGCCAGACCCACATTACATAGATCTATTTTGTCCTGGATTATTTAATGTTAGAATATCAAATTTAACACTTATGTGGGATGTGATTGCCAGCTTTAGCTTGGTGCTGAAGCGAGGTCGGGCGGAAGGGCTCAGTAAATCCACCGGCTGCATTACGAGGAATAAGCACACGAAGACGACACACTTCTGCTATGAAGGTCATGTGACCTCCAGTAAGGCGTTCCGGTATGGAGTTGGCGCCCTCTGCAGCCAGCCTTGGGGTCCGGCCGAAGCCAAAGAGTACGATGGTTGTACGTACTCAAACGTACTCAAACATGGCGGCAGCGAAGGATTTTAGGTTTCCGGTCTATCTCCAAAATATGAAGGCCACATTGAGAAATTTTGAGAATTAGAATTAGAAATTCTTTATTGTCATTGGACATTTCCATGCAATGACATTCTGTTTGACAGCTCTCCCTTTTATCACAGCAGCATATGAATGGGAACATGATAGAAATTGTACAAGCAATAAATAAAAACAAGAACAAAAACAGAAACAAGAAAATAGCAACAAATATAAATATGAGAAATATAAATAGCAACAAAAATGAGGTAATACAGGCCTAGCTGTCCATAAAGTGTAGATGTGGGTAAGTTGCAGAGTGTGAAGTCCAGTGAGTCCACGCTCTGGCTCACAGCAGAGCTTTTATGGCTCTGTGGAAGAAGCTGTGTTTAACTATTTCTGTCCGTGCCCTCGTGACCCTGAGCCTGCAGAGGGGAGGGGGCCAAAGAGACATTGTCCAGTGTTAGGGATTATTTTTTACTCAATGAATAAAGGACAAATGTTTAAAGGTAAACTGCAGTACATTAATTAATAAACAGTGGATCAACCAAATAATAAACAATTAAATAATACATTAGACCGAGAGCAGCTGATCAGAAAGTAGTAGACTAACTTCTCTGTCTCAGTGCATCTTATCTTGAGGCTCACCATGTTCTGTCATTAATCTGGACAAGATTTCTCTATGACAAATTAAAACATCAGGAAGATGATGTGCTTATGACTCCACAGCTGAGGAATCTGGGCCATGAAAAACCAGCTTGAACAAGACTGAATGACGAAGGTCAACTCGTAGCGCCCAGAGATTGTTCACGTTTAGATAAGAGGCAGGATAAAGATGTTACGGTTAGACAGGCTCAGAGAGAGAGAGAGCGCACACACAGGCCTGCTGTCTCCTCCGGGTCCCCACATATGCATGTGTGATTTTTCTGATTCTTTAATATATTAAATGTCTTACTTTTTTAATTAAAGTGTTTCAGGTGTCTTCCTTCATAAACAGCCTGTTTACCTGTCACCAGGGTGATCCAACCTGATTTTTTTTGGGCTCTTTATCTCAGCCGGGCAGAGTGAATTTGGTTCAGGGATGGGAGAAGGACACCACTGATCATTGATGCAGGCTTAATGATCTGCTGCAGGTCTATTCTCTCCTCTGAGGTGCAGTTGGAGAACCACACCGTGCATCCACAGTTCAGTTCTGTGGTGGATTGGTAGAAGTTGGTGAGGAGTTTTGGTGGGAGCCCAGTTTTTCTGAGGGACTGCAGGAAGAAGAGTCTCTGCTGGGCCTTCTTCACCACTTCTCTGGTGTTTACTAACCATGTCAGGTCCCTTGAGAGGTGAACACCTTTTCCCCAGCAATCACCAGACTGGCATGTACTGTGTCCTTATGTTTCCTGCAGTCAATGACAAGCTCCTTTGTGTTGTTGATGTTGAGGAGCAGGTCATTATTCTGGCAGCAGGATGTGAGGGCCTGGACCTCCCGTCTGTAGGCTGCCTCATCATTATTGGTTATCAATCCCATCACAGCTGCATGGTCTGCAAATTTGAATGTGTAGTTGGTGTCATGGATGGGGGTGCAGTCATGTGTAAAAAGTGAGTATAGGAGTGGACTGAGAACACAGCCTTGGGGGTGCTGGTGTTGAGGATGATGTTAGATTACTCTGGATGGCATTACTTTGGCCTCCAGTAACACTGTGAGAAATCTTGGAGTCATTTTTGACCAGGATGTGTCCTTCAATGCACATATTAAACAAATATCTAGGACCGCTTTTTTGCATTTGTGCAATATTTCTAAAATTAGAAACATCCTTTCTCAGAGTGATGCTGAAAAGCTCATTCATGCATTTATTACTTCTAGGCTGGACTATTGTAATTCATTATTATCAGGCTGTCCTAAAAGCTCCCTGAAAAGCCTTCAGCTGATCCAAAATGCTGCAGCTAGAGTACTGACAGGGACTAGAAAGAGAGAGCAGATTTCTCCCATATTGGCTTCTCTTCATTGGCTCCCTGTTAAATCTAGAATAGAATTTAAAATCCTTCTCCTCACCTACAAGGTCTTGAATAATCAGGCACCATCTTATCTCAAAGACCTCATAGGCCCATATCACCCCAACAGAGCACTTCACTCTCAGACTGCTGGCTTACTTGTGGGTCCTAGGATACTTAAGAGTAGAATGGGAGGCAGAGCCTTCAGCTTTCAGGCGCCTCTTCTGTGGAACCAGCTTCCAGCTTGGATTCAGGAGACAGACACCCTCTCTATTTTTAAGATTAGGCTTAAAACTTTCCTTTATGATAAAGCTTATAGTTAGGGCTGGATCAGGTGACCCTGAACCCTCCCTTAGTTATGCTGCTATAGGCCTAGTCTGCTGGGGGGTTCCCATAATGCACTGTTTCTTCTCATTCACCTTATTTACTTTGTTTATACTCCACTCTGCATTTAATCATTAATTGATATTAATCTCTGGCTCTCTTCCACAGCATGTCTTTCTCTCCCCTCAGCCCAACCGGTCGCGGCAGATGACCCCCCCCCCCCTCTCAGCAGATACCCCCCCTCCCTGAGCCTGGTTCTGATGGAGGTTTCTTCCTGTTAAAGGGAGTTTTTCCTTCCCACTGTCACCAAGTGCTGCTCATAGGGGGTCGTTTTGACTGTTGGGTTTTCTCTGTATTATTGTAGGGTCTTTACCCACAATACAAAGCGCCTTGAGGCGACAGTTTGTTGTGATTTGGCGCTATATAAATAAAATTGAATTGAATTGAATTGAATTTCTTCTTTATTATGCAGTTTTTGGCTGGTGCGACTTATAGTCTGAAAAATACGGTAGTCTGTTCTGGTGTGTGTTGATTGCTTCCTGCAGCCTGCTCATGGCTAGCTTTGCATTAGCCCGTGGATGGATATACACAGCAAAAACAAACAATGCACTTGCTCATGACTGAGGTTGTATGGCCTGCATTTTAATACTAGAAACTCCAAGTCAACAATGTCTTTGTGTAACAGTGACATCAGTGCAAAAATAGTCTCTGACAAAAACACACACACCTCCTCCTCTTTTCTTCCTCTGCTCTGTGGACCCTGTGTCCCTGTAGTTCCACAGATGCATCTGGGATGTTTCCATGCAGCCATGTCTCAGAGATTATTATGATGCATCTGTCCCATCTGTTGTTAATAAATCGGAGTCTCAATTCATCCATTTTTTTAACAAGTGAGTGAGCGTTGATAAGAAGTAAGCCAGTCTGTGTGGAGCCTGGGGCCGTCTGGCTCTGCAGCCTGCCCTTTGACCTCACTTCTGCCGTCTGTATCTCCGCAGTCTGGGGCCGTTTCTCAATATGCGTTGTTGTGCGGACTTCTGTACTCGTGAACTTGTGAAACGTCATCACTCTCAGTCCAAGTACTGTTCCAAACCTAAGTACGCATAAAGGCAAGTTCGCTCAAAATACCCGGATGTGTTCTCGCTCCGCCCCTTTTATCGAGTCTGCATCGGCGGTGCCTTGTGTGGACTTGGTGCAGCCAAGTATCCCAGAATGCATTTCGAACAAAACTCAAAACCAATAATGGCGGATAAAAGTGAGAGTAAATTTTGAAATTTTACCGCTTCTGTGACACAAAACATATTTTTACGTGTCTTCAGGCAAGAATGTAGATGTGTAAACATCAAATATGTCCTCAGTTTATCAAGATATTGATTGAATTGAAATGCGCTCCGATGTTTTCAGAGATGTCCGTTTCGCTGCTCTAACAGCAGCTGTCTGCTCGCCGGCCGAACGACGGTCGCTGTATGCGGGGAGAACTCCAGACTGCCGGCACATCGTTTCAAAACTCCCGCTGGTTTTCACTGCTGAGCAGGGGCGGAGCTTCTGGGGGGGCTGGGGGGGGGGGGGGGGGGGCACGCTCCCGGCCCGGGCCTATAGGGGGCCCGGATGGGAGAGAGAATCAGCATCCAGGTAGCCAGGCCTCACGTCCGAGGAGAGCTGGAGAAGGCGGGCCCTCT